>NC_053041.3:399937704-400240734 GCF_002575655.3 Aegilops tauschii subsp. strangulata
AGAACAATGGCAGCCCTGACAAGCCTCATGACCCGCTTTTGCATGGGTGAGGATAGCTGGCTAGCCCGTAGTAGCACCAGTGACCCAGGCACATCCGAAGTCAGGGATGGCAATGGAAAACCACGACGCAGTAAAAGCAAGCGTCGAAATAAAGAAGACAGCCCAGATAACACGGCGGTAAACCCAGATTCAGGGGCTCTCGACCGAGTCAGCGGAAAGCCTTTCAAAGGCAGCAGAGATGGACCGTCCAGCCTAAACAAGATTCTAGACAAACTATGTCAGATTCATGGCACGCCTGATAAACCTGCAAATCACACCCACAGAGAATGCTGGGTCTTCAAGCAGGACGGTAAGCTAAACGCCGAACACAAAGGGAGGGAGACACCAAGTGAAGACGAGGACGAGCCTCGCCAGCAAAGCACTGGGGGACAGAAAAAATTCCCACTAAAGGTCAAAACAGTGAACATGATCCACGTGACGAAGAGGAGAAGCAAACATGCACTCCGAGACACACGCGCCGTAGAGCCCGTCACCCCTAAGTTCAAACCCTGGTTGGCCTGCCCGATCACTTTTGATCGCAGGGATCACCTGACAAGCATCCGGCATGAAGGATTGGTTGCCTTGATGTTAGACCCAATAATAAACAGATACCATCTCACACGAGTCCTTATGGACGGCGTCAGTAGTCTTAATCTGATATATCAGGACATAGTCTGCAAAATGGGGATAGACCCGACAAAAATCAGCCACCGTAATACTACCTTCAAGGGAGTAATACCAGGCCTAGAGGCCCGCTGCACGGGCTCTCTAATACTAGAGGTTGTATTCGGTTCTCCCGACAACTTCCGAAGCGAAAAGTGAACCTTCGACATCGCTCCATTCCGAAGTGGCTATCAAGCACTACTCGGAAGAGCAGCTTTTGCTCGTTTTAATGCAGTACCGCATTACGCTTCTCTCAAGCTTAAGATGCCCGGTCCACATGGCATCATAACAATTAGCGGAAATATTGAACGTTCCTTACGCGCGGAAGAATGTGCGACGGCTTTAACAGCCGAACACTAAACGGCCCCTCCAACCAGAATAAATGATCGGTCGTCAAGACCGCGAACACGGCTAGACGAGTCCGGTGCATTACTAGCTATAACAGCTTAGATAAACCCGAGATTGGTTTGATGGTTATACCCCCATAGACGGTACCAGGGGCTTCCCGCGTCTAAACAGGGCTAGTTCGGCTCAACTTTACTTATCTTGAATTTTCATGGTTTATCGAGAATAACCAATTTTTCGCACGACAACTTTCACCTAAGTTCTTCTCTTTTACAGACGACAATCGTGCTACACCCTTCCAGGATACGGCACAACGGAGATACAGGCGCAGACATGCAGCAGGGACCCGCCCAAAGGTTTCTTTTTAGATTAAGACCCTGTGTAAACCTTTTTTACTGTCTCTTGTTGTTCACATCCTCCGGATACTCAGTATAACCGAGAAGGATGCTGACGTTATTGGCATTTCGCCACATCAGAAGATTGCACGTACCTGGACACTCGGGGTTCATTATCAAGGGCATTGCTCAGCCCGGCATATGTTATAAAGACCGAATACCTTAGGGAGTGTTCTGCGTCGCGAGTTTGGCCTTATATGCATCAGCTCCGAATCATGTCTTTGGTTAAATGTTGGGTTTGCCCGGCTCCCGTGTTTTGCTACCTTACGTTCCGCTCTATCGGCTAAGGTGGCACCGGGAGAACTACTGCGATTGTGCTCTGGTTCATCCGGATGAGCACCTCAGTAGAGAAAGCCAAAAACTGACTGTCATGATAAAGCGCGAGACTGGTCAACCACTCGATGACTTAGCGGAATCTTCGAGATTCCTCCGCATTAACGAAGGGCCGTTTCCCGGTCATGTATGTACGCACCCCGTATTCGGACGAGCGCGGAGGTACCAGGGGCTATATAGTAGTCCCACCGTCAAACTCCTATGGCTAAGTGAAAGTGTTAAAGCAATATAGTCCGATTGCCTCGTTCGCTGCGCTATCACCTCCTTAACGGACCAAGACGTTGTATCAAGTGTGAATACGCATTTTTTGCAAACACCCCCGCATTATGTGCGTGGGGGCTGAAGCCGACGACTGCAAACTTTCAGGTTATATACTTATATACATAAACGGCCGCACAAGAGGCATCATAATACTTTCAGGCAAAAGTATAAACACAGCCTTTATAATTTAATAAACATTGTTCTTACAATGGGAATACATGTCACTAGAACATAATATTTTTCGAGCACTGAGCCTTTATTAAACGAGCGCCTTCAAGGACTTCTTCAAAGTAGTGCTCGGCCGATACTCGGCCGACGGCCGAACTCTAGGTTGCAATAGCGGTGGCCTCCATCTCTTCCCAGTATGTCTTGACACGGGCAAGAGCTATCCGCGCACCCTCTATGCACGCCGACCTCTTCATAGCGTCGATGCGCGGCACAACACCAAGGAACTGTTGCACTAAACTAAAATAACTATTCGGCCTTGGCCCTTCCGGCCACAGATGATCCACAACAGACCTCATGGCAAGCCCGGACAACCTGTGGAGCTTGGCCCACTCAGCCATTCGCTCATTCAACGGCGGCGGATGCACTGGAACATTGAACTATGACCAGAAAAGCTTTTCCACTTCACGATCTTTTTGATCTTTGAAAAACTCGGCCGCATCAGCGGCACTTGCTGCCAAATCCACGTATGCGTCTGCAGAACTCCATAGTTGATCAAGAGGGGCATACTTAGGATCTCCAAACTTCGTCCGCAACAAAAAGGGCTTCCCAGCCGCGATATCCCCGGCTTGACACAACTCCTCCTTCGCCGCTCTGATTTTAGAGCGGGCGTCCTTGGCCGCTACCATGGCCTTCTCCAGGTCCGTCATCTTCGTTCGATTTTCCTTTTCAAGAAGCTCGTAATGGTCGGCGGCATATTTCAACTCAACAGCCATCTTGGCTATTTTATCCTTGCTTTGGCAATGCGCAGCCTGTTCGGCTCTCAGCTCTTCGACCGCCTTTAGAGCGGCCGCATCACTCTTCCTGGCTCGTTCCTTGGCTCGGGCAAGTTCCGCCCCAAGGGTCTCCACGGCGGCAGCCCCATGTGCAGTCACAACATATTAAAGATACTAGCATCATGCTCCTCTTAACATGTGTTGATCATCGGAGAAAACGCATACCCTGTGCCTCGTCAAGCCGCTTGTTTACAAGAACGATGTCGGCATCTACCGCATCGAGTTGCCACTTCAGCTCAGCAAACTCACCAGTCCGGCTAGCCACCGGACCTCCAGCCACCTGCACATGAAGGCGGCCTGATTATTACCTGGGACTATGATCCTCTGTTTGCCGCCGTTCTCGACAGCAACCAGAGTCTCAGGGGCTACTATCTGCATAGGGCACACCTAACGTGTGCGGTATCGTCAAAAACATACACTATTTCACGTACCTCAAAGCCTTTCAGTAGACTCATAAAAGCTTCATGCAACCCGCTTTCGGCGGATGAAATCCTCTCAACCACCGTGCCCATTAAAGCATGATGCGTTTCCGAGACAGCCGCTTGCTCCAGAAGATTCATCAGTGCGTCCGATCGCACAGCGGACGGTTCCGGACTCTTTCTGTGGCTCTCCTTAGGAGCCGAATACTCCGGACTTCGGGGGGCCGAAGGGTTACCCCCTGGCCTTGGCGGATTAGGAGAAATCCTCCGTGACGACACCTCAGGGTCGCCCGCTTCACGAGGCGGGGAGGCACGGGGAGGTGTTTCGCTCTCCATCATCTCCGGAAGAAGATCCCCCGAAGACGAACTCTGTCGAGAAGGGCTACGATCCGAACTACAGGATGCACGCTTCGGTTATCGTTCTTGGAAACGAGGCAGGATATATTTACGCTCGGTAGAGGGCTGGTCCCCTTGCGGGTACTGTGCGGTAAGGATGCCCTCCGGGGTAGGACCCTCCGACAAAGGATTCTTCCCTCGCTTGGAGACCATTACTTCCAAGTCTTTAGAGGCGGTCCTCTTCCTTCCCTGGGGAGAGGGAATTTTAGATTCTTCCCCCCGGTTATCCTCCTTCAAGGAGGCACTGATTCCCCCGGTTTGGATGAATAGTAAGTGAGGCTCGCTCTCTGCCTCTTTGTTCCTCCCTTTACCTTCCCCTGATGGCGCTTGATAAGGCGCAAGCTCAAGCATCCTGGCTAGTACAGGATTCGGTGAGCCCTCAGGAAGGGGGGCCGGACACCTGATCATCTTCGCCTTTTTTATCGAGTCCTGGTCAAAAGGCGAATTTTCAGAATGATGTTGTGATAAACTAAAAGATAGCGTGTTCGGCCACGGAATTACTTACTTGAGTGTCTGGACGATTGCAGTTCAGACCCGCATCCTCAGAGGTGTCGGGACACTCTATTTGTGATCCGAAGAACGATCTGTACATCTCTTCGAGCGTCACGCCGAAGAAGTGCTGAATAGTTCGCGGTCCTTCCGGGTTGAACTCCCACATACAGAGAGGTCGACGTTTGCAAGGCAGGGCTCGACGAACTAGCATAACTTGCATTACCTTAACAAGGCTGACATCTCTCTCGTAGAGATCTCGGATGCGACTCTGCAATGTCGGCACATCATTTACGGGCCCCCAGTCCAGCCCCTTGTTGACCCATGACGCCAGTTGTGGCGGGGGGCCCGAGCGGAAGGCAGGGGCGGCTACCCACTTGGTACCCCGGGGAGCTGTGATATAAAACCACTCCCGTTGCCATAAACTGGACACCTCCGGGAAGGTACCCTTTGGCCATGGAACATCGGCGCCTTTGCTTAATAGGGCACCTCCGCACTCTGCATGTCGCCCCTCAATCATCTTCGGCTTCACATTAAAGGTCTTGAGCCATAGGCCAAAGTGTGGGGTAATGTGGAGGAAGGCTTCACACACGACGATGAACGACGAGATGTGCAGAATGGAATCCGGAGCCAGATCATGGAAATCGAGCCCGTAGTAGAACATGAGCCCTCTGACAAAGGGATCTAGACTGAAACCTAGCCCTCGGAGGAAGTGGGAGACGAATACGACACTCTCGCCAGGTTCGGGAGTGGGAATGACCTGCCCTCGAGCAGGTAGCCTGTGCGAGATTTCCTCGGTCAAATACCTAGCCTCTCTTAGCTTCTTGATGTCCTCCTCTGTGACGGAGGAGGGCATGATTGTAGGTCCAAAGCGCCTAGCCTGAGCCTTGGGTGTTGGAACTCGAGGTGGGGGGAGGATTCGATTGAGCGCGAGAGGAAGGAGATAGGCCTAGGCCTCTTTATAAAGGGGATGAATATCAAGCGTCCTCCGCGTGGCCGTTTGGGACTTGCCTAAATCGAGGAGTTATACCAATGGGCACGATTGGGTTACCTATACCCGTATTGATGAGAATCCCGTGAAAAAAGGGACACGATCTCTGCTTCGACAGGACGTGCCAATAAAAACCGCCTCGCAACACGTGCAGTGGCAGGCTCGGAAAAATGGTTCGTCATGACCAGGCCACGGCAATACGTCACATTATGAAAAAGCGGTCGGCAGATTGGATTTGTGGAAATCTTATTCTCTCTACGGTGGTATGTGGAATTTGTTTTGCAGAGCCGGACACTATCCTTGTGTTCAAAATCTTCTATGGAGTATTTGGAGGAGGAACCCACCTTGCAATGCCGAAGACAATCTGCGTGCCGGACTCATCGTCATTGAAGCGTGGTTCAGGGGCTACTGAGGGAGTCCTGGATTAGGGGGTCCTCGGACAGCTGGACTATATACTTTAGCCGGACTGTTGGACTATGAAGATACAAGATTGAAGACTTCGTCCCGTGTCCGGATGGGACTCTCCTTGGCGTGGAAGGCAAGCTTGTCAATACGGATATGTAGATCTCCTCCCTTTTAACCGACTCTGTGTAACCCTAGCCCCCTCCGGTGTCTATATAAACCGGAGGGTTTAGTCCGTAGGACAACAACAATCATACCATAGGCTAGCTTCTAGGGTTTAGCCTCTACGATCTCGTGGTAGATCAACTCTTGTAATACTCATATCATCAAGATCAATCAAGCAGGAAGTAGGGTATTACCTCCATCGAGAGGGCCCGAACCTAGGTAAACATTGTGTCCCCCGCCTCCTATTACCATCCGCCTTAGACGCACAGTTCGGGACCCCCTACCCGAGATCCGCCAGTTTTGACACCGACAGGGGGCTCGCCGGAGTTAAGGAAGAACCGGCCGCAACGGGGAGGGGGGCTCGCCAGAGAGGTACCCCACTATCTATCTTAGGGTTTTGGGTGCGGGCGGTGGTCGCCGGCGGTGGTGGGGCGGTGGCGTGGGGATCGCCGAAGAAAAAGCTCGGCATGGGGGGCCTAGTGGGATGGTCGGGGCGGCGGCGGACCGGCGGTGGGGAGTGTTTTCGGGGCAGGTGGGGCGGCGCACCGCCGGCCGCGGGCGGCGGGGGGCTGCTGTTTGGCCAGTGGTGGATGGCGGCTCAGGGGGGTGGAGGTTGAAGATGAACTGCAGGCCCTTGATTTCATATCCAACGGCTGCAAAATCGACTGACCAGAGATGAAAAAGTCAGTCGACTGACGTGTAGCCTCACCTCTAGTGTGTTCAGTTTCGACAGTAAAATTCAGTTACGACAACAAAATTCAGTTTCGACAGTTAAGTTCAGTTTCGACAATGAAATTCAGTTTCAACAGTTAAGTTCAAAGATGAGCGGCTGATGTATTTTACATCTAGCACTTTGTGGTTATGTATTTTACGTCATCTATTGGAGATGCTATTAGAATTCCACTCAGGTTAACGTTGTCTCTCTTGTCCTGCTTCAGCCTTGGCATCGTACAACTCACCGGAGCTGCTCCAACGATGAAACCCTCCATCACAGAGGAGCAGTACCTCGGGCTCCATCTCCAGACGCCTAAGATCTTCTTCCCCTCCTCCGACAGCCAAGTTAGCCAGAGCATCCTCACCGGCCAACCCAATCACGCTGAGATCGACATGGCTTCGCCAAAGAGGTTGTACACTTGTTGCATCTCTTTTTTACTCTACCTGTTATATATTGTCCACTGAACACACGAAGTAACGGGAAATACGATTATTTTACCCTACTATATGACAAGCAGTGAGGTACCAGACAACTTAGCTATCCGTGATGGACTCTCTTGAACGCCATCATTATTTATCTCTGTGCGTTTGAGCTGTGCATTTCTCGATGGCCCTGGGAGTTGAGCTAGTAGGGCAGTGGCCTGGGTCCAAAGTAATAGAAGTAGCACAAAAACATTTTTTTAGTGTAGGCTTTTCCTTGCTCAAGCCTGCCTACTAGAATCGCTAGTGCTTGAAAGGAAAAGTGAATGAAAAACATAGGATTTGGAAAGTTTTGTATGGTACTACTTTTCATGAATTTGGTGCAAAGGAATGGAGCAAAGGAAAACTGTAGGATTTGTTCCTTTATTGTCTCCTTGAAAGAAAAACTATAGAAATTTTAATTTCCACTTGTCCTCCTTTTCAAATTCCTATTCATGAAGCACAAGACTAAGAGATAGTAGCATAATAGCATTATAACCATACATTTTCTTGTGGTTTGACTTAATCTCACCATGCTTCTTTGCATCCTGTGATCTTCCAATTCTTGTGAACCAAACACCCAGATTGGCAGAAATCCTGTGTTTTTAAATTCTCTGTTTTGCACGTGCATTCCTATCCTATTCCTGTCTATTTCCTATCCCTGCATTGTTATAATCCTCAAATTCAAACAAGCCCTTACACAATTACTTCTGTTACAGATATGTGTCAAAGAAAACCTTGTGTGGTTTGTCCTACTCCTGCGGTGCTGTGTTCCACCCCAGCTCAGCTGCTCCAACGACGGAAGGGTTCACCACAACAGGGATCCGCTCTCTAGACTGTCTTTCGCCGCCTCAGATCTTCTTCCCCGCCGACGGCAGCCACGACAACTGCATTACCATCATCAACTGAGCAGATGACCTTGAGGACTACACGGGTCCGCAAGAGAGGTCGCACTCTTCCATGTCTGCTTATGTTATGCATCGCTTCATATGATGACATGCTACTTTATCGTCGTGTTCACCTATTAGACTCCGAGTCAGGTCCGAACTTATGCTGAAACTTGAGTTTTTAAATGGTTGTGGGGTACATATTGGGGCAGCAATCAGTACTATCTGTCTACTATTCGGTTAATCTCGGGTGTCTACTATGAGTTTCATGTTGGGTGCAAACGAACATTAAAGGAGCCATTATCTGTATTTTTTAACTAAAGCTATTATCTGCCTACTATCATTGGTTTTGGGTCTATCCACAGTTTGCTACCATCACTCTGGATTTGTGCATGCACTCCTTACATAATCTCACTATGTTTTATTCCTATGCATGTGAGTTATTGTACACAATGGAACTGAACATGTAGAGCAAAAGAGACGAGCCTTGCAAGGCAATAAAATTTCATGCAGACGTCGCTCCATGGTGGGCGCACAGGCAACCCCCCTCCACCCACTTCGGATCGTAATCAAGAGGAAGATAACTGTTTTGAGGGGGATTCAGAAGCAGAAGACCACTCCTATTTACCCCATGAGGTCTTCGCTCTAACTTGGCATGCTGATGTTGGTAATATCATGCATATGGTGCCTTGCATTGCTTACTGTATACATCAAAGATGTCATCTGCTTAGTTTAGACATGCTTTGTGTCAATGCCATCTGTTTAGTTTCTTTATTTTATATGTGAATCATGCAATGCCATCTTGTTTAGCCAGGCATCATATATGTGAATTTTGCAATGCCACCCTGGTTAGCCAGTCATCTTATATGTGAATTATATCATGACATCATTTTTTTATTACGTGTTAAATTTGTCAACAATTTTAGTACATTCAATTACTCTTCCTATGCATCAGCTATTCGGCACGGTCATGGAAAAATCTAGAGTGGAAACAAGGTCTTCAGAGCAGACAATGCTATCTGACGAAGCGCATGTCTTGCTGGTTACAGATAGCTCCTCAGAGGAGGATTCAGAGACAGATGACCAGTCCTATTCCCCCCCGAGGTGCATGCTCTAACTTGGCAAGGTTATGTTGCTCATATCGTGCGTATGGTATCTTGCATTGCTATGTCATTTGCTTAGTTTAGACATGCTTTGTGTGAATGCCACCTGTTTAGTGTCTAATTACCATATATGTGAATTATGCAATGCCATCTTGTTGCAAGACATTATATATGTGAATTATGCAATGCTATCTTGTTGCAAGGCATTATATATGTGAATTATGCAATGCCATGTTGTTTAGCCAAGCGTTATATATGTGAATTATATCATGCCGTCCTTTTTTTGTATTTCTCATTGCTTTTGTCGACAATGTTTGTATATTCAACTGCTCTTCCTGTGCATCAGCCATTTGAATTGGTGATGGAGAAATCTGGAGTGAAAACAAGGTCTTCAGAGCAGACAATGCTACCTGCTGAAGCAGATATCTTGCTGGTTACAGATAGCTCTTCAGAGGAGGATTCAGAGGCAGATGACCAGTCCTATTATCCCCCTGAGGTGTATGCTCAAACTTGGCAGGGTTATATTACTCATATCATGCATATGTTGTATTGCAATGCTTAGTTTTTACATCATATACACGATATTGAATGCCATCTCCTTAGTTGACACATCATATATGCGATTGCCCTCTGCTCACTTCCTTAGTATATAAATCATATATTTGAATTATATCATGCCATGATGTTTACATAGATAGCATGTATCTGAATTATGGCATGCCAACCCATTTTCTAAAGACATAATATACTTATATCATCTCATCCTGTTTACATAGTCATCATATTTTGAATTATGTCATTCTATCCGTGAATTATATCATGCCATCATGTTTCCATCGACGGCATGTTTGTGATTTATGGCATGCCAACCACTTTAATAGACACATCGTATAGTTATATCATGTCATCCTGTTTACATAGTCATCATATTTTGAAGTATGTCATTCTATCCTGTTTAGTTAGCCATCATACATGTGAAATTGTGTCATGCTATCCTGTTTAATTAGCCATCATATATGTGAAGTTATGTCCTGCTATTCTGTTTGGTTAGACAACATAAATGTGAATTATTTCATGCCCTATTTTCTTCCCTACTATCCATTGCACCTGTCTATCTTACAATGTCTGTACATTCAATTACTTTTCTTGTTTATCAGCCATTTCAATTGGAGGGGGTGATGGCAGTATCTGTGGGAGTAAAAACACGGTCTTCAGAAAAGATCGTGCTACCTGTCGATGGAGATAGAACCACGGTTGTACTTGCCCAAGAACCAGCCCCACCACACATAACCCAGACTCACGTAGATTGTACCCCTACCCAGTTGGACAGAGAACCAGCTACACCCCTTCTAACCCCAACCCCAGCAGATAGTAACCCAGTTCCCGTTGACACAACACCGTCTCCACCACAGAGCACCCAAACACGAGCAGTTAGTAAGGCAACTGCAGTGCCCAAAGCACGAGGACCACCACTTCGAACCCCAAGTCAACGCGCGGAAGAAGAATTGTTCTCAGGTCAGGTTCCGTAGCTATGGTTCATACTACTTTGCTCTTGCATCACTGTATTTACTCATACCAACTAATTTCAAATTTGAAGGATGCAATTGAAACTCCAATAGCGCAACATATATGTTTTAAACCTGTTTCTTTAACGTGTTTTCTGTTGTAACTTGCTCTATGTTGATTTTAGTTTCAATTGAATAAACAGTTATGTTCTCATGCCATGCACATTACAAGTGTTGTTATTGCTGTGTAGTTTCCCACACTTATATTCTGTCTATGCTGCTTTGTCTTAAATAGATATGATTCGAACTGTATCTATCTTGATTTGGCAACATAAACTAGAATGATATAGACCATACAGTGACCATACTACATAGATATATGTTTGTTTCATGCTGTTATCCTGTCCACCTTACTACTGAACTGGTTTACCAAAATGAGTTTCATATACTACATTGTAAACCTGTGATGTGTTTGTTTGTTTCTCTTTTAGAACGCGGATAAAATATTGGAGAAGAGTACCCCGTTATGCAATGGTAAAGGAAGTAATGCAGATAAGGTTCAAGATAGTGAGACATCCCTGTTGGTCTCCAAGAAAGCTGATAAAAACTATATTGAAGACACTGAGACAACCCCAAAGTCCTATCTTGATGTAGTGTTCGAGTTACTGGCTACTACTGCTGGCACCAGCTCTTCGAACTCGCTGCCTGAATCAGTTCAGTTTCTTGAGTCTCAACATCAAGTTGAAAGACATCGATCAGATGTTATGCCACAGGAAGCCGAAGGACTGAGGAAGTCCCTGCAGAATTCAGATGCATACTTTCTGGTGCAACAGCAAGTGCTGGAGGATTTAAGCGCCAAACAAGAGAAAGTTAATAAGCTTTCTAAGCATCTTGCCAGCATTATGGGTACCCAGGATATTGTTTCTTGAGCTCTTCTGAAGTGGTTTCAGTTTTGGACTTGTTTTGCTGCGGCATTTATATGCTGCTTTGTTCCCTATATTTGCACTGGTGGCGAACTTTGATGCCCAGTGGATGTAATATGTGTAATAGCCGTGGTAGCCTAGCATAAGTTGCTTGCTTATTTATTTCCTTATTGTCTTGTTTATTTGTTTTCTTGTAGTCAGTGCAGTTCTTTTTCCGCGGTTTGCTAGTGGCTGCAATAACCTATTTTTTAAAACTAGGCCACAATAACCATGGGCTACATATTTACTGTAGTTAACACGGGCCTCCTACGGGCCGTAGAAACAATGCGCCTTCTAAGGTCCGTAGAAACAATGGGCCTTCTGCGGCCTATAAACAATGGGCCTTATATGGGCCGTAGACACAATGGGCCTTCTACGGGCCGTATCATCAATGGGCCTTCTATGGGCCGTATAATTGGTTGGCCAAACATGGGCCAAATACAGACCACATTATGGTTGTAAATGGGCTAGAGTTGAAATCGTCCGTTCATGGGCTGACCATAACGGGTCGTCATTAATCGGCCGTATTTGATGACGCTATGAAAACGGCCCAACGTATTAACGGGCCACAAACGTGCCGACTGTAACCATGGGCTGAATTTGGCCCACAAGCAGAAAATGACAGTAACGGGCTGTAAGTAAACGAATGCTGGAAATGAGCCCAAGAATAAATGGGCCCTGAGAAGGCCGAAAGATAACATGGGCTAGAAACGACCCAACGGAATAATGGGCCGTTAATGGGTATAAAGTGATACACTGTTCATTACGGGCCAGTTTCACCACGTGCCGTTAATGGGTATAAAGTGATACACTGTTCATTACGGGCCAATTTTACCACGGGCCGTTAATGGGCCGAGAGTTACTAAGGGCCTCATATGGGCCGAGAGACGTCATGGGCCATACATGGGTTGGAAGTTAAAACGGGCTGGAATTATATTGGACGCTACTGGGCCTAATTTGGATAGGCCGTAAACGGGCCCTGGGTTAGCAGGCTGTTAATGGGCTATATGCGAACAGGCCATTAACAGGCTTGCCGTGGGCCGGCCCGCCACCTTTTGACCAAGTCAAACGGGCCGGCCTTTTCACAGGAATGGGCCTCTGTTGGGCCGTGCCATGTGTCGACGTAACATAGGCTCTTTGGTTCCAATGAGTGGATGACATCTGTCCCAACGGTGAGCCGACACGTGTTTCCTCCAGTCAATGATGATTTTACACATGGAAAATCCCCATTGATCGAGGCTGTTAACGGGTTATCAGATCCAAAACCAGACCCGATAGCTTAACGGCGTTCCGTTACGGTGGATGCCACGTGTCGGTTACCCTTGACGAAAGCACTTCTGTGACGCACGATTTATCGTCCTGGAAGTGGACACTTCTGTGATGATAAATTTGGTAATGTCATGGAACACTTCTACGACAGCACATGTATGACTATCTTGATTCTGTCATAAAATCGTCATGGATGTACATCATGACAGAAAACGTGACCTACTGTGACAAACACGTATCATCACGGAAGTGTATTTTTTTATAGTGCAAGCATCGCGGCAATGGCAAGAGCAGCAGCACATCCGCGGCAGCAGCGGTTTGTGTAACATCCCAAAATTCTAAATTTTGGAATGTTATAATAAACAGATAGATTGGATTGATTGTTTGATTGATTGACTGAAAGTGAGTGGAATTCGTAAACTTTTGAAAGTTAAATGAGAGGGAATAAGAGGACTTTCCCAAACTTTCATTTTACTTTTATGATCTCCATGAATTCAAATTCTTTTCACCACAAAACCCCGGAGAGAAGATGACATGACTTCTTCCATTTATTTAAATGAAAAGGGGTGTTGAAAATATTTGAATTTCATTTGAGAATATTTCCAATTTTGAAACTTTATGCAACTCAATGATTTTCACGAGCGAAGATAAAATGACTTCTTCAAAACATATGAAATAGGAGTTGGGAGTTTCAAAGGATTAAATTCAAAGTCCCATTGAAATTATTTTTCAATATTGGCCTTATTTGAGTTTTATTCAAATTATTTTTCAATAAAAATATACAGAAAATAGGGTAACATGATTCCCTACATCAGAAAATTGGAGAGAAATAAATTTGAAAACATTTTGGTATTTTTAAAATGATTTTTATTGGATTTTATTAAGGCAGTAGCACTGTTTGATTTATTCAAATTTGTGTGGATTTTATTTGACTTTACAAAAATGTTCATGTTGTAGAAAATCTTTTTCTGAAAATTTTGATATATTATATGCCTATATAATATTTTTTATTTATTTCATTATTTATGTTTTGTAGAAAATGTTTTAAAAAAAACCTTTTCCCCGACTGGGCCGGCCCAGCTAGCCAGCCAGGCCCAGCCCAGCGCGCCGCCTCCCTCCCGTTCCCGACCGGGACTCTCCCCGAGTCCGCCGCCGCGCCGCCACAGCCGTCGTGCTGCCTCCGGCCTCCTCTGCTCCCTCCCCCACGCCACCTTGCCCCCCTTCTTAAAAGCCGGAGCCCCGGGCCCCGACTTCTCTCTCTCCCCTCTCGCCGCCGCCCTAGTGCCGCCGCCGCCGTCGCCGCCTTCTGTCACCGCCGCCGCTGCCTCCCCTCGCCGCGCCGCCCGCGCTGCTGCCTCCACTGCCCCGCGCCGCCCTCGCCCCTCGTTGCGAAGCCGAGCCGCCGCGCCGGAGCTCGCCGTCGCCACTGCCCCGCCTCGCCGGAGTTTCCCCGCCGGCGCCGGACCGCCGTGAACCGGTATAACCGCCGCCCCGGTTTTCTCGGTTTTTCTTTTGTTCGGTTTTTCTAAAAAAAAACTAGACTAGATCTATTTTTTTAGGGTTTTATTAAACAACGAACGTCCACTGTTTAGATCCTATAAACGAACGTTCACTATTAGTTTTTTCTTTCTCTGTTAATTTCGGCCAGGGACCTAGTAGCAATTTGTTTTTCTTACATAATAGCCCCTGGTTTTCAAACAACCACATCTTTTTACTCGTTTGTCTAAATCCAACGAAACCAACGCCCACGTCTTCGTTATGATCTCCTCTATCCAGTAAAACAACTCAAACATGTTTTTGAAAGTTTTAAAATTTGATTTAGAACAGATTTGTATTCAAACTTCTTTTGTTCATAACTTAAGTTCCGTAACTCCGTTTGAGTTGCTTCTTTTTGCAAATCGAAGCTCTTGACCTAAACTTTCTGATAAGGCCAAATTCACATAGTTTTGGTACTGTTAGAAATTGTTTTATGTTGCAAGAGTTAATTGCTTGGTTTTGAAGTTTTCCGAATTGTTTCCCTCGTTCTTTCTGATCTTTTGAGTGATTGCTTATGTGTGGTTACCATTGCTTGCTTACGATAGATTGACCGGAGTGTGACGAGTAGATCTATCTAGAGTTTTGAGTGCGAATCATCTCCATCAACATTGCAGGCAAGTAACACTTTGATCATATACCTTCCATACCCAGTTTTTATTGCATTAGATCTATTTTCCTCAAACAATTGCATGATTAGGATCTAATTAAATTGTGGGTATTGGGAAGTAGTTGGGGTAGTACCTATCACCTATTTTGTTTATCAAACCCTTGGGAGTTACTTCTATGTTTGCTATTATATTGCCATGCTATGCTCGTAGACGTGGATTGGGTTTGAGAGATTTCCATGACAGATGTGAGATTGTTAATTAATGGTTTACTTAAGGTGGCAACTAAAACTCACATCTGGGTGGATTGAGGTACCTGGGTATTCCAGGACTGCCTGTTTTTCTTTTGGACCGCCACCCAGGTTCAAAGGGATCATGAGATTATTCATGGTAGAAACTTTCGTGTGCAGCCGCAAGCTATTATGGGCTCTAGCATAGTTGACTAAGTTGTGTGAACTCTTACAGTGGTAGACTAGCAGATGTAGGGGAAAGTAGGTGTAACGGTCTACCCATACGTAAGGTGCAAACACATCTGAAAGACTGTGTCTTGGTCATCCGTTACTCAAACACTATGTAGTGCGAGTAATCCAACGGAGGAGATCGAGTCTTGTGGGGAAAAGTGCACAAACCTCTGCAGAGTGTACAAACTAATCATGGTTAGCCGTGTCCCCGGTTATGGACATCTTGAGTATCTAGTTCTTGGATTATCCCGTTGATCTCATCATGTTACTTTAATTAATATTGTTGGGTTAATGATAATACTTAATTGGGATTGAGATGCTGTCAACCATCTCAATGTTTCACAACCACCATGATAGTTAAATAAAATTTATTCCTTTGCAGTAGGGAAAAATTGGCTTTTCGCAAAAACATTATAACCATAGAGGTTTTCCACCAGCCATATATGCATGTAGTGATAGTCTTTGTTCATCATCTCTCTATGTGTTACATTGCCAACATATTCCATGTGCTGACCCGTTTTCGGGCTGCAACGTTTCATGTTGCAGGATTCTTACGACGAGTAAGTGATACGTTAGGGTTACGATTTCCACACTCAACTTTGCCGTTGGTGTTGATGGGAATCCACAACCTTGTTACTTCCGCTATTTAGGATTGAGGTAATAGTATTTACGTTATTTTATACATGTGATTTACCTCTGTTATAAATCCTCGAGTACTGTGTGTGTCAGCATACCGATCCAGGGATGACACTTAAGCACAGAGACTTGATCCATTCGGGTCGGGTCGCTACAGTTTGAGCAGCAAAGAAGCAGCGATTTCAGCAGCAGCAGAGCAGAAGCGAGCGGGTAGCAACAGCAGCTGCACATGGGGCACGGCCCGGGCGCGCGTGGTGATGCAGCACGCGCCGGCGGGCACAGCTAGGAGCTTGCGACGCGCGTGGCCAAGCAACGCAGGGGGCGACAGGGGAGTGGCCGGGGTGAGGCGGGCGCATACGAGGAACGGCGGGCAAGACGAAGCAGCAAGTGGACGCGGGACGGGCGAGCACGGACCAAGGGTGAGGGCTGCGAGCACGCGTGGGGAGCAGCAGGTGCGGCCTAGTGGCAGCGAGCGCTCGGTCAAGGGTGGCGTGAGGACGCGGCCAAGGGCTCGTGGGCGTCGAGCGGAGCAGGGGATCGCGGCGGGGGCACAAGCTCCAGCGACCTCAGTCGCTTCGACGGTGGCTCCCTACGACGACGGAGAACGTAGGGGGAGGAGGGGAATCGACGGAGGGCCTCACGATGCGGTGGTAGGGCTTGGCAGCGGGCTCGGGGAGGCCATCGGCGAGCGGATCGACGAGGTGGACGACGGCGGCCGTGGTTGGGGAAGAAGGCCGATGGCGACGTCTCGAGGCACTCCAGCTTGACCTGGCGCTTGTAGACGGTGTAGAAGAGGACAGCGGTGCTCCTCAACTTCCTCTCGAGCGCCGGGAAGGCATGTGGCCGTGACGACAACGATGGCACGATGACGGTTGCGTGGTGGAGCTCGGGATCGAAGAGAGCAGTGAGGGGGAGAGAGGAACGACGCGGGTGGAGGGGAAGATATTTTTGGGCGAGGCCACGGCGTCGACGCTAGCAATCTTATCCTCTCCAGGCGCCCTGTAGCGACCCACAGAGAAGGTGGCGCGGCTGGAACGGCGCCCAGCACTCGGTCGTGTTCGAGAGGGGGAGGAGAGAGGAGGAGGGCATCGCTGGTTGGGTTGGGCCGGCCTGGTTGGCCCAGAGGCCAGCTGGGCCATGGCCCAGCAGGGGGTTCTTCTCCTTTTTATTTCCTTTTTTGTTTTTCTTTTCTTTTCATATTTCTTTTATTCTGTTTTATTTTACCTTTAATTTCTTTAGTTTTATAAAATATGACAATAGGTCCTAAATTAATGTCTCAGAATAATCCACTGCCTTAAAAGTTTGGTGACTAAATAAACTAGTTTTACATTTGCTTATTAATTTAAAAGCATTCACGTAATTGTTTTTGCTACTGTTTTATTTATTTTAGTGCATTTAAACTTTTTATAAAGACTTGGTTTACCCACCAATATTACTTATGAATTATTTGGCACATCCCGAACATTTTAGTTTAATATTTGAAAACCTTTATTGTTTGGCTTGATTTTGAATTTGAATTTGAATCGGTTTCGAACCAACGTGAGTTTAACAACAGTAATCGTGGTGACGTAGCATCATTAGCAGGGAATTACTGTGGCTTGATTATCCGGGCGTCACAATTCTCCTCCACTACGAGAAATCTCATCCCGAGGTTTAAGAGGAGAGTAAGGGGGAAGAATAGGTTACGAAATTCTAACGATTCTTGTTGGTCTTGGTTGCTCTTCTCGAAGAGGTCGATCCATTACATTGATGTCTTCATTCCTATGCTTCAGTCATCATGATGAAGCCGACATCCTTTCTTCAGGATCTTCATCGTACTTACGACAGAATAAGGGGGGTATTCCGGAAGAACGGACCTCTGCAAGGTTGACTATCTGGTCGATAACATCAGGGAAGGTGGCGGAAAGTAACTCTCGAATTGAAACTTAAGAAAATATCGAGACCAAGGTAAGAAGGTGCAATAAGAAGTTTCAAGCGGATAGGCAATTGTTCGTTGCCTGAAACAGAGTGTGAAAGGGGTTCAGAGCAATGGGAATAAGTATTGTGTCCGATACTAGAATTGATCCCTAGGAAGGTGGCTCGTGAATTACACACGAAACCATGCGCGAGGAATAACTTTGGCAATAGGGGTGTACAGGAGAGTCAGTTTTCGATCCCGTGGAACTGTGGGTTATGGGCCCACCATGTGGGTTAAAAGGAGGAGTGGTGACATCTTGCACGGTCATGATAGCAAGGCATGTCAGAGGGTAGCATGTCAGTTATGTCAGCAACAACGTCGGTACCAAGGGCGAGGGATGAAGAGAACCATTTTCCCGCTCGTTGAACGAGGTGGACCAATAGGCAAAGTTCTCGTCCATCGGCGATTACCGGAGTGTCATCAACAAAAGTAACAGGGTCCTACTGACAGAGTGGTACAACGAGGTGCTTACCTAAGCAGGGAATTATCACTACTCAACTAAGTCAGATTACAAGAAAGGTTAAAAAGCAATGGAAAGGAAAATGTGTTTAAACATATATTTCAGGGGTATATCCTTCCCAAGGACAAGCAGAGCATGATATCCATGACAGGATAGAAAGTAGAAAACCATTTTGGTAAGGGGAGAGAAATTTCATGACATTACCCAAACAACGGTGTTAGGATAATTGATGAAGAAAATGTAGCATTGTGCTTCAAATGTTCTTATTGAAGATCGGAGTACCACGGACATGCTTCGAGATAGCATTGACATGGTCTTCAAGCAACAGTCAGACCTTGGATACACAAAGGATCCATCATGAAAAACTTATTAAACAAGTCATTCAATTTCCTCATGGAGGCACGGTTAACCTTGTTAAAAAACATAACACTAGGTCCTCCGGCCAGGTGTGCTAGGCATGACATCACCTTATCGGGTCATAAGAGGATCAATGTTATAACTCTTGAAAGTATGTTCCAACCATCATATTTGACCGAGATTCAGATCTGATTGGTGTTAGGATACCTGAGACTCATGATGCCTGAGAAGGAAGGGGTGCAACACAATTTGACGAGATGGCATTGCAATATTCTCGGGAAATGAACTATGGAAGCAAGTTCCGAATCATGAGTTCATCATTAAACATAGGAGAGGATGAGGAGGTGGCTGATGAACTCAGCGACAATTCATTGAGATTTCCTAAAGATGGATTTCCACAATTATGTGAACAAGAAGATAACATTTGTCAGATCAAATGATATAATGAGGTATCCTCGAGGAAAACATACACAATTAAACATTGGTTGAAAGGTGCACCCGAAATATTGGCAAAGGTAGCCTGATCAATTGTTAGAATGGTCATCCAATAACCGATAGGCTAAGAATGAACTATCGATCATTAACGTCAAAGAAATAGGGTTGCTAGAAGTGCAGAATCCAAACAACACCGTTCACTTGTTGGTATCCCGGTTAGAATCAACACGGGGACCAAGAAAGAATGGTGATGGTGAGAAGTATCACTATACCAAGAATTCTTAAGAGGTGGAGCAATGCTCACAACATTCTTGATACAGAAGACAATAATACTACAAGGTAGAACATAACCTAAGCCATATAGCAAGGAAATCAAGGTACAACACAAAACATGAACAAGTTTGTGTTGGGGGAACGCAAGAATGTTGTCGATGATAACACAAATCATCGAGGGGCATGGATGGTATTTCTCATCACGGATTCGATTGATATCCTATAAGAGCTCAGAATGTTGATGATGATCATGACACAATTGTCGAGAGATTTTATGAAGATGTAATCGATCGACGATGACATCAAGTCAAAGGAATGATGACGCGAAAGGTTATTGGAACCACGAGTACGACACAAACTCAAAATCAAGCTTGTTGTTCAAGACGAAATGATATGATGAGCAAAGTCGACGTAAGCTTAGCTCATCGTCGAAAATTGTGCTCCGGGAAGAAGGACCAGGTAGCACAGTTAAAAAGTTGCACGATAATGATATAGCCGATCAGGCTAGGAATGACTTGAAGGATTAATAAACTTATAAGCAACTAAGATTATTTAGAGTTATTGAATCAGAGTGCGGAATTGGTTCACTTATCAGTGTTCTCGGTTGACGACAACCCAGAACCCAGGAAAATTGGAATCGGTGAGAAATAACAGTTGATGAAGAACCCATAAGAAGTTATGCAGTTCCATGATATTCTTGAGATACCAGAGTGTAATACTCGACGGTAGATCAAAGTAAAGGTTGGACAGGTGCAATGATCTGCAGAAGGCAAATACTTCAACTTGGCCGAGAAATGGTATTTAAAAGGAGAACATGGCCGGAACCATGATTGCAAAAGGCCAGATCCAAGATATAAGATAAACTTATATCAAGGGAATATTTAATTGAAGAGAAGCTTTAATGATACGATCTACATCATGTCCATGGGCATGAACTCAAAGTTCAAGGTCGACTCCCACTTCTCCAATGCATAACCTTTCATTCATTTCTCATTTTCGAAGAAGTTGTAGTGTTGAAATTGTATTTGGCAAAATACCAGAAGAGTATTGTCGGTGTCAAAACCGGTGGATCTCGGGTAGGGGGTCCCGAACTGTGCGTCTAAGGCGGATGGTAATAGGAGGCGGGGGACACAATGTTTACCCAGGTTCGGGCCCTCTCGATGGAGGTAATACCCTACTTCCTGCTTGATGGATCTTGATGATATGAGTATTACAAGAGTTGATCTACCACGAGATCGTAGAGGCTAAACCCTAGAAGCTAGCCTATGATTATGATTGTTGTTGTAGTCCTACGGACTAAACCCTCCGGTTTATATAGACACCGGAGGGGGCTAGGGTTACACAGAGTCGGTTACAAGGGAGGAGATCTATAGATCCGTATTGCCAAGCTTGCCTTCCACGCCAAGGAGAGTCCCATCCGGACACGGGACGATGTCTTCAGTCTTGTATCTTCATAGTCCCACAGTCCGGCCAAAGGATATAGTCCGGCTGTCCGAGGACCCCCTAATCCAGGACTCCCTCAGTAGCCCCCGAACCAGGCTTCAATGACGATGAGTCCGGCGCGCAGATTGTCTTCGACATTGCAAGGCGGGTTCTTCTCCAAATTCTGAGTACCTGTCGAGTAGTGTCCGGCTTCCCATGAATGTTGCACTCCTTGGCTTCTGCGCCTAATAATGGCTATCCTCCACGTGTCGAGCGAATGCGAGAAGTCGGGGCATTTTTACACTTGCCACCCTAACCAGGTAAGTAAATCGTCTATTTAAAGAGGCGGGGATCCTCAGATCCAGATCACACCATCCTCCTACAGCGAGTATTCATCGGAGCGCGCCCGGAAAAGTCCATCCCATCATGGCCGGCCATCGCAGCTCCTCCTCTCACCCCCGTAGCCCTAAGCCAGGCAATTGGAAGAAGTGTTCCGTCCCTCACAGCCAATTAGTAGAGTTACAGACCCATGGATTCCTCCCTCCAGTGTATATGGTCCCCGTTCGAGCCGGACTCCCCACCTACAACGGCGAGGAGCAAGCGGAGAGCTTTCCCAACCCATCCATGGGGGAGCGGGTATGCCTTGTCCCTTACTTATTAAGGGGGCTCGGATTCCCAATCCATCTGTTCCTCCGCGGGCTCCTGGAGTTCTACGGCCTCCAGCTGCATAACTTTACTCCCGCCTCCATATTACACATCGCTGGCTACGTCGCCCTTTGCGAGCTGTTTTTGGGCTGCAAAGCTCATTTCGAGCTATGGAAGAGGCTATTCTTCCTCGTACCCCATACACAGGAGGGGTCAATATATCAAGTGGGCGGAGCCGAGATATGGCGCATCGCCGGGACCGGATACCTGTCCGGTACTCCGAAGAAAACCTCTGAAGACTGGCCTTCGGAGTGGTTTTATATGGAGGACGTCCCCCTTCCGGAACCTATTCGGATGGGCCTTCCTGAGTTCGACAACGCTCCCTTGAAGAAACGCCGCAGCTGGCGCCCTCGAAGCCCCCAGGAGGAAGATAACGGAGAAGTCCTTTAACTGATGGGCCGGATAAAGACGCTGGCCAAATCAGGATTGACAATAATCGAGGTTATGTCAATATGTATAATGCGGGGGGTGCAGCCACTTCAATATCGGGGACAACCCATGTGGCACTTCAATGGAGAAGACGATGCCACCCGCTGCGGTCGTAAGGGACCGGACTCAGTCGCTGCTCTAGCGAAAATTCTGTCCGACTTGTACAAAGGAGAGGAAGAGGAGTTCATTCGCATTAAGGCACGGGATGGATTCTCCATGTACAACCCCCAAGCTGGGTGAGCTACTACTTTTTACTCCAAACCTTCCCACATTCTTCTTCATAAGTATTTACCTTGCCATTTCATAGCAGGAACTGCGAAAAGCTGTGAGGGAGGTCCACAACCCGCCTCCACAACCAGAGGACCCTGACCGGGCCCTCGACCCCGGACTCGAAGAAGATCCGGACACATTTGTGGAGCTTATTGACAGGACGTTCTATCAATTAAGCTGCGACAGTGCCATGGTGGCCATCATAGCCGATTATCCTGGACTACTCCCTGCATCGCATGTAAGTAAAACCGGAGTCACAACTTCCGAGAAGGATCCCTTTTTCTACACCTCACCTACCGCACTCATATGGTGTCTTACAGGGAAGGCCCTCGGGACGCCATGCCGAACCCGCAGTGAATCACCAACAAGGGGCACCGAAGCCGGGTAGGCTTAAAAGGAAGGCGGTCAGGACTGAGACGCTGTCGCAGAGGTATGAAAAAGAACCTCGCTCCATGGTTGTCGTCTTTTAAAATATAATAACGCCCATGTTTCCTAGTAGGAAAAACGCTCGCCGGACTATATCCGGAGAGGTTGCCGGCCACGCCTCCACCAGTCGGGCTCCAGAGCTGGACTTAGAGGCGGACGCTAACATGGGGCCAAAACCGGATGTTCCTCCTACAGAGGATGCGGATAGGCTGTCCGCTACGAATTCCAAAGTGGAGAGCGCCATGAATCATAGGCGTCGTCGGGCCGTACTCCGCGACGCTTGTTTCTCCCAAGAGGCGTTCGATGCCTTCAACTCAGGAGATGCGTACATCCGAGCTTCTCAAAATGGTCTTGCCAGAGCCACGAACCTGTATGTAAAGGATATACGGGTAACAAAATCTAATAATTATGTATATTAGTAGCCCCTGAGACTTGAAACAGTTGGCACAACTGATTTAAGGATCATTGTTTGCATAGGTTCTTACGGAGAAGAATACCCAGATGTCTCAAGAGCTGGAGGAGTGCAAAGCCCAGCTTCAGGCGGTAGTTGCCGCAGTGAAGGAGTCCGAGAAGGCCCCATCTGGTAACACTTGTTTCTATTGCAAAGAATGACATGTACCAGGTAGTATGTGGCATGCATGCAAATCTAACAATAGATTCTGCAGATGACCCCGGAGTGAATCCGGAGGTCGTGCGAGGCAATGAGCAACATGCTCAACGACAGCTAAAGGCTGGCGAGCGCGTGCTTACACGGGTTAGGCGGGAGAAAAACGATCTCCAAGACGCCAATACCCAGCTGGGCGTTGAACTGAAAGATGTTCGAGCCCAGCTTGCCGACTCCGTGAAGGAGAATAAGAGGCTTCGACGCGGCATTTTCAGTAAGTGCTTGAGTGAACTTTTTAAAGAGTTCAGCGAAGAAACCGGCTAACAGAGTTATATCTCTAGGTATGCTGACGGGTCTTCCCGCGGAGGAGATGCCCGGGTCTGCGGGTGATCTTCTGCCAGAGCTCGTATAGCTGCACGAACAAGTGCGGCAGGTGATGCAGGGCATTGCCCAAGCCTTGTGGTCATCCGCCTCCCTGCCAGGAGGCATGGGGGAGCTCATAGAGATGCTCAGGGGAGCACGACAGCGCTTCTGGTTATGGAAGATATCAGCCTGCCGACAAGGTGCAAGGGAAGCCTGGGCCATGGTGAAGACACGATATACCAAGGCTGACCCGAACCACATGGCCGAGGTCGGACCTGTGGGGCCTGATGGGAAAGAGGTCCCCGTCAGTTTGGTGTATGACCAAGTTAAATTAGCCGCAAAGTATTCCCAACAGGATTGTAGGCTAGACAACTTGTTGGATGGTATAGAAGAAGAATTTAGTCAGTCTAAGTGACTGTGGACTTCAAGTGACATGTATTGTCCCTAGCCGGATTGTAAATCATTTGTCATGGCGGACCTTTTCGCTTCGACCTCTGGACCCGACAGTCCGGAGTGTATCCGAATACCTGCTCAGTTATGTAAAAACCGGGGTACACGTGGAAACCAGGCGTAGGGGTCATAAGTGCTTGAACAGACAAGTACCCAACTAGCTATGTTATATTACATGGATAGTAAGGAACATCTTCCAGGGAGAATAGTTCCGTTAAGGGTTCCTTTCCCTGGGTACGCATGCATTAATGTGCATGTCCGAACTGCGAAAAGAGACGCAGGATAGAAACATCTGGGGGCATGTATTACAATAAATAAAAGTCATCTTTTGTTCACCGACCGAATATTCCCTTAAGAATGCTAGCTTTCGGCTTCACCTAGTCTGAGGTACACATCCGGCTGAGCCGGCAGTAACAATCGCAGAGGTGCTCCCCTTATGCCCTAGCCGAATTAACGGGAACATAGGGCATAAACACAAGAGCCAGGCAACCCAGCTTGGCCAAAACTTAAGTCATATCGATGCATATAGTGGCGAAGAAAAGGTACATGTGGAAAAGTAACACATGTGCGGAGGGCATAGAGCCCGAAACATAGCTATATTAAGCTTCTGTATAAGAAGCCCCCAGGTATAATGAGGACGCCTAGCGCGTCAAGATTGTGTAGTCAAGACACATTTTAGCCTTTTAAGGGAAGAAAGAAAGAAAGAAAAGACAGATAACAGATATATAAAAAATTGACGGAGGTAAGGAGACGAACATAGAGTCCGGCACTAGGCGTAGAACCTTCGGAGTCTGGCTGCGTTCCATGGGTTTGGCTCTACTCGATTGTCCGATGCATCCTGCAGACGGTACGCTCCACCGGTCAAGAACTTGGTCAATAACGAAGGGACCTTCCCATTTGGGCTTGAGCTTGTTCTTTTTCTTCTCCGGTAGGTGGAGAACGAGTTCGCCAACGTTATAAGTTTTGGCCCGTACTTCTCTGCTTTGATACCTTCGAGCCTGTTGCTGATAGAATACGGAACAGGCTTTTGCCACATCACGCTCCTCCTCCAGGGCGTGCAGAATGTCCTGCCGATCAAGCTCGGCTTCTTTCTCTTCGTACATGTGCACTCGAGGTGAGTCATGAATTATGTTGTAGGGCAGTACCGCCTCTGTGCCGTACACCATAAAGAACGGTGTGTATCCGGTAGTGCGATTCGGCGTGGTCCGCAGCCCCCATAGTACGGAGTCGAGCTCCTCTACCCAGTGCGTATCGAATTCCTTCAAGGATCGCACTAATCTGGGTTTAATGCCGCTCATGATAAGACCATTTGCTCGCTCGACTTGACCGTTAGTTTGCGGGTGATAGACAGAAGCATAATCGAGCTTAGTGCCCATGTTGCTGCACCAAAGTTTTACCTCGTCGGCTGTAAAGTTCAAGCCATTATCGGTGATGATGCTGTGGGGAACGCCATAATGGTGTACGACCCCGGATATGAAGTCTATCACTGGTCCGAATTCGGCCGTTTTAACTGGTTTGGCTTCTATCCATTTGGTGAATTTATCCACCATGACCAATAGGTATTTTTCTTATGGCTTCCCCCTTTAAGGGGTCCGACCATATCAAGCCCCCCGACCGCAAAGGGCCAAGTGATGGGGATTGTTTGGAGAGCGGTGGGTGGCATATGGCTTTGGTTGCAAAAAGCTGGCAACCGACGCAACGTTGAATGAGGTCCTGTGCCTCTGCTCGGGCCGTCGGCCAGTAGAAACCTGTACGGAAGGCCTTGCTTACAAGGGCCCGAGCTGTGGCGTGGTGGCCGCCAAGTCCAGCATGAATTTCTGCCAAAAGTTGCTGTCCTTCCTCTTCGGAGATGCACCTTCGAAGGAATCCGGTAGCGCTTTTCTTATAAAGCTCTCCCTCGTGGACCTTGTAGGCTTTAGACCGCCGCACAATGCAACGTGCCTCGTTTGGGTCCTCAGGTAGTTCCTGCCTAGTTAGGTAGGCCAAAAAGGGTTCTGTCCACGGGGCGATGACAGCCATGATCTCGTGGGCGGAAGGTGTTATTTCGGTGGCAGAGCCTCCGATTACGTTAGAGTGTTCGGTATCTGGTGTTGTGGCCAAGTTCGGACTGTTGTTGCAGGTCTCTCCTTCCCATACCATGGATGGCTTAAACAGCCTTTCCAAGAAGATATTGGGTGGGACAGGGTCGCGCTTAGCACCGATGCGGGCAAGGATATCCTCCGCTTGATTGTTTTCTCGGACCACATGGTGGAATTCAAGCCCCTCGAACCGAGCTGACATTTTGAGGACGGCGTTGCGGTAAGCCGCCATTTTTGGGTCCTTAGCGTCAAAGTATCCATTTATTTGAGATATTGCAAGGTTCAAATCCCCACGCACCTCTAGGCGTTGAATGCCCATGGAGACTGCTATCCGGAGACCATGCAACAGGGCCTCATATTCTGCTGCATTGTTGGTGAGGATATCCTCGCCGCTCTTGGCCACCTGCCGGAGACCCAACATGCTCTAAGGCTATGTGTTGGCATGGCATCCACTGTACTGTGAATTTTGCATGGCCCATTGAGCCATCCCTCCAATACGGTTCCACGCCCTGTAGTGGGCTTTTGTTTCTTTGTAATTGGATCGGGTGACTTACGAGAGTAAACCCTTTTAGCTCGGACGGGGGGGGGGGGGGGGTTAGTGAGAGCCGGAGGATCCCAGAAGTTTGTTTGGGTTTTCCAGGCGCTTTCCATCGCATAGTACTTCTGTACTATAGCCGCCAAGTCAGCAAAGTGTGCTATGTCACGGCGACTTATGGCGTTAAGGATTCCCTTGCCCGTGCAATTTTTTGCAAAATAATGAAATTGTGTCTTCCTCGTGATAGTCCTTAACCTTGCTCATTACAAGGAGGAATCTGGCCCAATAGTGATGTACTGTCTCTTGGGGCTCTTGTCTAATGTGTGAAAGATCACTTATATCTGGGTGGGTGGGTAGATTTAGGTCCGAACCCTGACCCGGTCTGAGACCCAGGGGCGGAGGAGTTTCCGAGCTTGGCAGTTCGGGCTCTGGGATGTTGCCCAATAGGTCTGGCCCGCTGTCTGATTCTAGGTTCAAAGCTTGGGCCATGTCCTCCCGTAGGCTTGTATCCGGCTCAGAGAGCTCGGGAATCCGGACATAGTTTGTCCTCAAGATAGAGGAAGAATCGCTGCGTTGCTCCTCCACCACCGCTATCTGATGGGTGACCGGCGGAGAGTTAATCTCCCTTTGGTCGGGTTTAAGCCCGATCCGATCATAGTCCGTGGCGACTCCCAAGGCGGCGATGCGATCCAAGAGCTCGTTCAAGGAAGAGAGCTCCATTGGATCCATCTGCTCGACAAATTCCGAGCCGACGTGGAGGCTGTTTTCGATGACCCGAGAAGTCATCGTCGGCGCAACGGCCGAGCGGGCGGTCATGACGAAGCCGCCTAGTCGGAGAGTTTGGCCTACAGCCAGGGCTCCCCCAGAGGTGATGTTGTCCTTGACAACGAGACGAGCCATCAAGCCTTATGATGACGGCACAGTGGAACTCTCAATGAAAGCACCAGTGTCGGTGTCAAAACCAGCAGATCTCGGGTAGGGGGTCCCAAACTGTGCGTCTAAGGCGGATGGTAACAGGTGGCGGGGGACACAATGTTTACCCAGGTTCGGGCCCTCTTGATGGAGGTAATACCCTACTTCCTGCTTGATTGATCTTGATGATATGAGTATTACAAGAGTTGATCTACCATGAGATCGTAGAGGCTAAACCCTAGAAGCTAGCCTTTGATTATGATTGTTGTTGTAGTCCTACGGACTAAACCCACCAGCTTATATAGACACCGGAGGGGGCTAGGGTTACACAGAGTCGGTTACAAGGGAGGAGATCTACAGATCCGTATTGCCAAGCTTGCCTTCCACGCCAAGGAGAGTCCCATCCGGACACGGGACGAAGTCTTCAGTCTTGTATCTTCGTAGTCCAACAGTCCGGCCAAAGGATATAGTCCGGCTGTCCGAGGACCCCCTAATCCAGGACTCCCTCAAGTATGACTCGTGAAAACTTTTGAGTTCACACATATTAAGGAAGGCATAGGTTCAACCCATCGGGGCATCTTAGAAACATATACCACAACTTTAGGAGTAATTTCTACAAGCTCGAAAGCGAAGCATGGTTGAGAAAGTAGAGGATACAATTTACCAAAGGCATTATGTATCCGAGGGAAGGCTCACAAGGTTATTGAATATGAAGGACGATGTCGGATAAAATCCAACAAAGGATCCGGTGGTCTTCAAGGGATCTGATGTGAGCATCGGTACTAAACCAGAGGAAGAAAGGATGCAAGGAGATCAGACTATAGAAACGACTGACTAATTCAAAGCTCTAATGCAAAAGAATTATGATTTTCAAATCAAGGGTTCAGAAGCAAACGCTCTGATTAAGGATGGATAAGTTGATTAAGCTTAGGGGTACAATCGACGACAATTTGATTGGTCGAGATCCAGCTCATGTTTAAAAATGATGGGTGAGTCAGAAGGATTAATTCTAGGATTTGGTTGCGAATTGCGAGCATTCGCAACATATTGAGTCAAGGTGCTCGAAATGGGAATGACAAGGGATACTATGATTATTGCTAGACATATGGAATGCAACCATAATGCCAGTAGACAAGTATTTGCAGAGCAATAGCGGGCAGAGGATTATCGGAAGATCAGATAGTTTTTCCATGTATCTTGCGAATCATATGAACAACTGGGGAAGAATGGATACTCGATAAGTGCGAGGAATTATCCGTAGGGGGTATTCATGTGGCAAGAACTGCAAGGCAGTAGGCACAAAGTATTCTAGGAACACTAGAGAAAATTCTGGGGTATCTTGTAATAACAAGATCAACGGGGAATGATTGTATGAATGGCAAGTGCACGTGGTTATCCATAGGGGTTTATCGATGGAAGGGAATTGCAAAAGCGATGGCAGAAAGTCTCAGGAGAACATCAGAGAATATCGTCAGAATCTTCTGGTGAAGAAGTTGATCATTTGGAATAAAGGGGTTCTCGGGCAGGAAGTGGGTACGAGAACCTAGAGTTAGAATTTTTAAAACAATTTAACCCGAATAGAAGAGAGATCAGAGTCCCAGAGTATAGACGAGGAATAAAAAAAATCCTAATACCACCCAATGGCGACATGGGCTAGTAAGCCACACAACCCTGTTAGTAAATTTTTTGCAATGACTAGACTCGACTTCGGCCAAGGAGTTTGGAAGGGGGATTCCTACAGGCAGTCGACTCTGATACCAACTTGTGACGCCCCCGATTCAATCGTACACTTATCATGCACGCAAACGTGTATGATCAAGATAGGGACTCACGGGAAGATATCACAACACAACTCTAAAAATATAAATAAGTCATACAAGCATCATAATACAAGCCAGGGGCCTCGAGGGCTCGAATACAAGTGCTCGATCATAGACGAGTCAGCGGAAGCAACAATATCTAAGTACAGACATAAGTTAAACAAGTTGCCATAAGATAGCTAGTACAAACTGGGATACAGATCGAAAGAGGCGCAGGCCTCCTCCCTAGGATCCTCCTAAACTACTCCTGGTCGTCGGCGGCGGCCTGCACGTAGTAGTAGGCACCCTCGGTGTAGTAGGGGTCATCGTCGACGGTGGCGTCTAGCTCCGGGGCTCCAACATCTGGTTGCGACAACCAGGTAAAAAGGAAAGGGGGAAAAGAGGGAGAAAAGCAACCGTGAGTACTCAGCCAAAGTACTCGCAAGCAAGGATCTACACTACATATGCATGGGTATTTGTGTAAAGGGGCAATGTCGGTGGACTGAACTGCAGAATGCCAGAATAAGAGGGGGATAGCTAGTCCTATCGAAGACCTACGCTTCTGGAAGCCTCCAGCTTGCAGCATGTAGAAGAGAGTAGATGGTAAGTTCACCAAGTATCATCGCATAGCATAATCCTACCCGGTGATCCTCCCCTCGTTGCCCTGTGTGAGAGCGATCACCGGGTTATATCTCGCACTTGGAAGGGTGTGTTTTATTAAGTATCCGGTTCTAGTTGTCATAAGGTCAAGGTACAACTCCGGGTCGACCTGTTACCGAGGATCACAGCTATTCGAATAGATAAACTTCGCTGCAGGGGTGCACCACATTACCCAACACGCTCGATCCCCTTTGGCCGGACAGACTTTCCTGGGTCATGCCCGGCCTCGAAAGATCAACACGTCGCAGCCCCACCTAGGCACAACAAAGAGGTTAGCATGCCGGTCTAAATCCTATGCGCGCAGGGGTCTGGGCCCATCGCCCATTGCACACCTGCATGTTGCGTGGGCGGCCGGAAGCAGACCTAGCCTCCCTAATACAAGAGTAGGCATTCCAGTCCAATCCGGCGCGCCGCTCAGTCGCTGACGTCAAGAAGGCTTCGGCTCATACCACGACGTCGAGTGCCCATAACTGTTCCCGCGTAGTTGGTTAGTGCGTATAGGCCAGTGGCCAGACTCAGATCAAATACCAAGGTCTCGTTGAGCGTGTTATTTTGAAGTAACCGCGGACGCCGACCAGGGCCAGGCCCAGCTCTCACCTAGGTGGTCTCAACCTGCCCTGTCGCTCTGCCACGAAGTAACCGTCGGGGGCCTTCAGGAACCCAGGCCCACCTCTACTGGGATGGAGCCACCTGTCCTTTCAGCCCCCCACATCGGAATCACTTGCGGGTACTCTATGAGCCGACCCGACTTTAGTCACCACATGTATCATATAATATGTATGTAAGTATATACCCGTGATCACCTCCCGAGTGATCACGGCCCGGTAGTATAGCATGGCAGACGGACAAGAATGTAGGGCCACTGATGGAATACTAGCATCCTATACCAAGCATTTAGGATTGCCGGTAAGGGTAACAACTGTAGCAACAATGATAGGCTATGCAGCAGAATAGGATTAACCGAAGTAGTAACATGCTACACTACTCTAATGCAAGCAGTAGAGAGAAGGAATAGGCGATATCTGGTGATCAAGGGGGGGGGGGCTTGCCTGGTTGCTCTGGCAAGGAGGAGGAGTCGTCGATGTAGTCGATCATGGGGGTATCGACAGCGGTCTCGGGGTCTACCGGAAAGAAGTAATGGAGGGGGAACACAATAAATAATAGAGCAATCAAAGCATCACAAAGCATAACATGGCAATACGCGGTGCTAGGGGTGACCTAACGCAGTACTAGGTGCTATTGGTGAAGGGGGAAAACATCCAGGAAAGTATTCCCAGTGTCTGACGTTTCGTGCAGATGAAACGAAGGTGGATTGTTGCATGTTCGCTATGCTAGGGACGTGCGGCGGACGAACAGACTACGTATTCAGATTCGTCTCGTTGTTCTGAGCAACTTTCATGTACAAATTATTTTCATCCGAGTTACGGATTATTTTATATTAATTTTTAAAGTTTTATTCCTTTTCTGAAATTATTTTATTTTGAAATTAAAAGACAAAATGCTACGGGTACCAGGCCTGTGTACACAGAATGTACACAGAAGCTGACAATTGGGCCCGGGGGACCCAGTTGACCAGCCAAAGTTTGACTGGTCAACAGGGGGTCTGGCCCCCTAATTGTGTGTCTACTTAACTAACAATATTAGTTAGGCTAATTAGGTAGTTAACTAATTAAATAACTATTTTTTATTGTTTTTATTCTTTTTTTAACTTAACAGGGGCGTGGGCCTCGGCTGTCATTGGCCCATAGGCCAATCGGGGCGGGTTAGCGGGCGTTGGGCGTGCGGGCGAGGAGAAGGCCGCGGGGCGGCGAGCGGCGGGGAGGTCCGGTGAGCAACGGCCGGGCGGAGAAGGGGGGGTGGACACGCGGCGCGGTTGGCGAGTGGAGGCGCGCGGGCCTGCGTGAGCGCACGCGCGGAGGGGTCAGCAGCGGCAGCGTGGCCAGGTACGGTGGCGGGGCTTGCGGCCAGCATGGTCAAGGGGCGCCTGGCAGATGCAGGCAGGCGCGGCCGGCGGGTGGCGCTTCGAGCGGCGGCCGGCGGTGGACGTAGGCTGAAGCAGCAGTGGCAACAGTCAGCGAGGGAGGTAGCAGCAACGGCGGGGCCAAGCAGTGCGGCAATGGCAGGAGCAGCAGCACGGCCGCGGCAGCAGCGGTTTGAGTAGCAAAGAAGCAGCGATTTCAACAGCAGCAGAGCAGAAGCGAGCGGGTAGCAACAGCATCTGCGCACGGGGCACGGCCCGGGCACGCGTGGCGACGCAGCACACGCGAGCGGGCACGGCTAGGAGCTTGCGACGCGTGCGGCCAAGCAACGCAGGGGGCGGCAGGGCAGTGGCTGGGGCGAGGCGGGCGCGTACGCGGAACGGCGGGCACGACGAAGCAGCAAGTGGACGTGGCGCGGGCAAGCATGGACCAATGGTGGGGGCTGCGAGCACGCGTGGGGAGCAGCAGGCGCGGCCTAGCGGAAGCGAGCGCTCGGTCAAGGGTGGCGTGAGGACGCGGCCAAGGGCTCGCAGGCGTCGAGCGGAGCAGGGGATCGCGGCGGGGGCACAAGCTCCAGCGAGCTCGGTCGCTTCGACGGTGGCGCCTTACGACGACGAAGAACATAGGGGGAGGAGGGGAATCGACAGAGGGCCTCATGATGCGGCGGTAGGGCTTGGCAGCGGGCTCGGGGAGGCCATCGGTGAGCGGATCGACGAGGTGGACGACGGCGGCCGTGGTTGGGGAAGAGGGCCGATGGCGACGTCTCGAGGCGCTCCGGCTTGACCCGACGCTTGTAGACGGTGTAGAAGAGGACGGTGGTGCTCCTCGACTTCCTCTCGAGCGCCGGGGAGGCATGTGGACGTGACGACAACGATGGCACGGCGATGGTTGCGTGGTGGAGCTCTGGATCGAAGAGAGCAGTGAGGGGGAGAGAGGAACGGCGCGGCTGGAGGGGAAGATATTTTTGGGCGAGGCCACGACGTCGATGCTGGCAATCTTATCCCCTCCAGGCGCCCTGTAGCGACCCACAAATGAGGTGGCGCGGCTGGAACGGCGCCCAGCGCTTGGTCGTGTTCGAGAGGGGGAGGAGAGAGGAGGAGGGCGTCGCTGGCTGGGTTGGCCCAGAGGCCAGCTGGGCCACGACCCAGCAGGGGGGTTCTTCTCCTTTTTATTTCCTTGTTTGTTTTTCTTTTCTTTTCGTATTTCTTTTATTCTATTTTATTTTACCTTTAATTTCTTTAGTTTTGTAAAATATGACAATAGCTCCTAAATTAATGTCTCAGAATAATCCACTGCCTTAAAAGTTTGGTGACTAAATAAACTTGTTTTACATTTGCTTATTAATTTAAAAGCATTCACATAATTGTTTTTGCTACTGTTTTATTTAGTTTAGTGCATTTAAACTTTTTATAAAGACTTGGTTTACCCACCAATATTAATTATGAAATATTTGGCACATCCCAAACATTTTAGTTTTAATATTTGAAAACCTTTATTGTTTGACTTGATTTTGAATTCAAATTTGAATTGGTTTCGAACGAACGTGAGTTTAACAATAGTAATCATGGTGATGTGGCATCATTAGCAGGGAATTACTGTAGCTTGATTATCCGGGCGTCACATTGACCCTATGTGGGAGCCACACATACCTCCATGATTCTCTGCCAACAGCTCTAGTCCGTCCTCTTGAGGAATGCACTTCAGCCTGACACCCTTTGGTGTCCTTCTATACAGGGTATCATCCACAAACTGGTACATGTTGGACTGACGGGCTACTCATTCTGCTTCTTCCTGCTGCTCAGGGAGTTCCCCTATTTGGAGGAAACGGACGGTGTGTTGTGCCCACGCCGGGGCCTGGGGCTCGACGGCGAGGACTAAAGGCTCATCTTTGGCCGTAGGGCCGGCCGCCTCTACGGTCAGGGCCTGGGGCCCTGCCGGAGGTGGTTGCCCCTCGGCAAGCTTGGGGTACCTGGCAACCTCCTTGCCGGTGGCTCCTAGGAGCTCGGCGGGAAGGTACTTGCCGGGGCTTGTCTTCCTTCGCTTGTTCTGCCCTGCTGACGGCTCAACGGATGGCTGAGTTAACTGAAGTACAAAGGTACCTGGTTCCACAGGCAACTTGAGGACAGGGCATTTCGATAGGTCGTCGGCAATGCTGTTCTCCGCTCGAGGAACATGTTCTGCCTGTAGGCTGTCGAAACGTTCTTCCAACTTCCTCACTTCATTCACGTAGGCCTCCATCAATGGACTCTGGTAATCCTTGTTAACTTGCTTGACGACGAGCTGCGAATCACCTCTGATGATGAGCTTCTTGATTCCGAGGTCTGCCGCGATCCTGAGACCGGCAAGCAACCCCTCGTACTCCACCGTATTGTTCGTTGATTTTTCCCGGGGAAAGTGCATCTGGATTATGTACTTGAGGCGCTCTCCGATGGGTGCGACGAGTAGTACGCCGACACCAGCACCTTGGAGTGAGAAAGCTCCGTCAAAGTACATAATCCACTCACTGCTCGTCTCCTTGCCTGGAAGGGTGGTCTCTTGAATCTCCTCGTCGGGCGTTGCGGTCCATTCTGCTATGAACTCTGCCAAGGCTCGGCTCTTGATCGTTGAAGTACTTTCAAACCTGAGGCCAAAGCTCGACAGCTCAAATGCCCACTCCACAATCCTCCCTGTCACATCTGGGTTGTGCAAAATCCGTTGCAAAGGGAGGCGGGTGACGACGGTGATCTCATGTGCTTGGAAATAGTGACGCAGCTTTCTCGAGGCCATGAGGAGGCCGAAAAGCAGCTTCTGCATTCCAGAATATCTTGACCTAGACCCCTGCAAGAGGGAACTGACAAAATACACTGGGTGCTGCACCATCTCCTTCTTCTGTCCCACTTCACCCATCCGCTCGGACTCTGCTTCACCGGGACCGGGCCTTGCCGGGGGTTCTGGTTTGCCGGCGTCAGGCTTTGCCGGGGAGGGCCCCGGCCCGCCATCCAACGGCTCTGCTGCTACTGCTGCTTCTCCCTCAAGTTCCCTCTACGCCACGAGCGCAGCACTGACCACTTGATTCGTTGCTGCTAAGTACAGCAACAACGGCTCTTGTGGTTTAGACGCGACTAGTATTGGCGTGGAGGAGAGGTACCTCTTCAAATCTTGAAGTGCTGCCTCTTCCTCCGGAGTCCACTTTACTGGACCCGCCTTTTTCAAAACTTTGAAAAAGGGGAGGGCGTGCTCAGAAAATTTGGAGATGAACCTACTCAGGGCAGCAACGTAGCCGGCGAGCCTACGGACGTCTTTGACATGTTTTGGTGCCTCAATCTGCTCGATCGCCTTGATCTTGTTGGGATTTTCTCCGATCCGCGTTGAGACGCAAAGAACCCAAGAAGTTTGCCGGAGGGGAGACCGAACACGCACTTCTTTGGGTTGAGCTTTGTAGAGACCAGACCTCAAACAGTCCAGTCTCTGTGCATCAGTGTCATCCCTGGATTGGTAATGCTGACACGCACAGTACTTGAAGGATTTATAACACAGTAGCAATCACACACTTATTACATCGAATAGTCTCAAGAACTTATTACAATAAATATGGCTTAAGGCCATATAAATACGGTAACAGCGGAAGGCTTGGAAGATAAAGTGAGTCCATCAACTCCAACGGCATCACTGAGTATAAGACCACGACCTAAGGCTCCTTACTCGTCATCTGAAAAGTCTGCAACATGATACGTTGCAGCCCGAAAACGGGTCAGCACATGGAATATGCTGGCAAAGTAACACATAGAGAGTAATGAACAGAATAATGCTATCACTACATGCATATTTGGCTGGTGGAAAGCTCTATGGTTACAGTTTTTGCGAAAAGCCAATTTTTCCCTACTGCAAAGGAATATATTTTTATTTAACTACAAAGTTGGTTGAAAAATATTGCGAAGGTAAACCCCCTCTCAATCCCAATTAAAAGTAATCATTAACAACCCAACAAAATTAGTTAAGTATAAGATGATGAGATTCACATGATAATCCAAGAACTAGATACTCAAGATGTCCATAACCGGGGACACGGCTAACCATGATTAGATTGTACACTCTGCAGAGGTTTGTGCACTTCTCCCCACAAGACTCGATCTCCTCCGTTGGATTTCTCGCACTACATGGTGTTTGAGGAACGGATGACCGAGACACAGTCTTTCAGAAGCGTTAGCACCTTACGATGGGTAGACAGTTACACCTATTTTCCCCTACAACTGCTAGTCTACCACTATAAGAGTTCACACGACTTAATCAACTATGCTAGAGCCCATAATAGCATGTGGCTGCACACGGAAGTTTCTAGCATGAATAATCTCATGATCCCTTTGAGCCTGGGTGGCAGTCCATAAAAAACATGCAATCACTGGAATACCCAGGTGCTTCAATCCACCCAGATGTGTGTTTAAGTTGCCACCTTAAGTAAACCATTAATTAACAATCTCACATCTGTCATGGATACACTCACCCAATCCACGTCTACTAGCATAGCATAGCAATAAGCAAACGTAGAAGTAACTCCCAAAGGTTGATAATAAAACATGTAATAGGTACTACCTCATCTACTTCCCGATACCCACAATTTAATTAGATCCTAATCATGCAATTGTTTGAGGATTGATCTAATGCAATAAAACTGGGTATGAAAAGAGGTATGATCAAAGTGTTACTTGCCTTGCTGATGATCTGTGAAACCTAGAGATTCGAAGTAGCACGCTGCGCACTCCGGGTACTCTATCGCAAACAAACAAGCATACAATAAGCACTCATCTAATGCATATATAAAACTCAAATAAAAGATCTAACCAGAAAGTTCAACTTAAGAACTCCGGTTTGCAAAAAGAATAAAATCAAACGAAGCAACAAAAGTCAAACGGCGAAAGAAACAATCTTCGTTTACTAATCTGGACCTAGGTCAAATTTTACAGTAGCAAAAACTTGTTTGAGTTGGTTAAACGGAAAGAGGGTTTCGAGACGAAACTCTAGGCGCTTGAATCGCCTGATTCCGATAAACTAGTGAAAAGTTATACTAGAACAAAAATAGATTGGAAATCGCGATCAGAAATAATCGCGGAAAATCTGAGAAAAAGAAAACGGACGAAGAAGCTAACGAACGAACGTTCGCTGTCTGCAGAAAAAAAATGAAAACCGTTCGTTAAAACGAATGAACGAATGAGTGTTCGCTAAATAAACTAAACCGAAAAAACAGATCTAGGTTTTAAAAAAAACGAACGAAAAACCGGACGAAAACCGAACGGTTTTCTAGAGGAAAACCGCCGGCGGCGGGGCAGTGGTCAACCTCGGCGGGGCGACGGGCGGCTCCGACGGGGCGGCGGGGTCGGCGGCGGGACGGCGGGAGGGCGGCGGCGGCAGCACGCGAGGGCAGCGGCGGCGGATCGGCAGCGGGTCGGGCTAGGGTTAGGGTTTTCGGCGGTGGGGGCGACTTGGGCTGACGGGGCCTCGGGGGCGCGCCTTATAAAGGCCTGGCCGGGCAGAGTCCTGGACGAATACGGCCCAAGGTCGGTTCACGTTTTTTGAAATAATTTCGCGCAGAAAAACAAATAAAAGGAATACTAAACGGACTCCAAAAATCCTGAAATAAATTTTCCCCGACTTCTAAAATCAAGCCGGACAAGAAGAATATTTATTTGGGGCCTAAATGCAATTTTGAAAAACGCGTATTTTTCCTAATTCAAATAATAATCAAATAAAATCCAAATAAAATCAAATATTTGTTTTTAATATTTTTCCTCCAATATTTCATTATTTGTGGAGAAGTCATTTTATCCCCTCTCATGTATTTTGATATGAAATATTTTCGGAGAGAAAAATAATTAAAACAAATGATCCTATTTTCAAAATTTGAGAAAACCCAAATATGAAAATAATGAAATCCCCAACTCTCTCGGTGGGTCCTTGAGTTGCGTAGAATTTCTAGGATCGCAAAACAAAATGCAATAAAATATGTTATGCATGATGATCTAATGTATAACATTCCAAATTGAAAATTTGGGATGTTACAAACCTACCCCCCTTAAGATGAATCTCGCCCTCGAGATTCGGGTTGGCTAGAAAATAGGTGAGGGTGGTCCTTCCATAGATCTTCCTCTCGCTCCCAGGTGGCTTCATCCTCGGTATGGTGACTCCACAGAACTTTGCAAAACTTGATAACCTTGCTGCGGGTGACTCGGCTGGCATATTCGAGAATCTTAACTGGTTTCTCCTCGTAGGTCAAATTACTATCCAATTGAATCGCTTCCAAGGGCACTGTATCTTTCAGTGGTATCTTAGCCATCTCCGCGTGGCACTTCTTCAACTGGGATACGTGGAACAGATCGTGAACTCCCGACAATCCTTCGGGCAATTCCAACTTGTAAGCAACTTCTCCCATACACTCCAAAACTTTGTATGGTCCTACAAAACGTGGCGCTAACTTTCCCTTAACTCCAAAGCGCTTCACTCCTCGAAGTGGTGATACTCGAAGATAAACTCTGTCTCCGACTTCTTAAACTGTCTCCTTGTGTTTAGAATCCGCATAACTCTTCTGCCTGGACTGGGCTACCTTGAGCCTATCGCGAATCAACTTCACCTTCTGTTCAGACTCTTTAATCAAATCTGGTCCAAACAACTGACGGTCTCCAACTTCGTCCCACAACAACGGTGTCCTGCACCTCCTTTCGTACAGAACTTCGAAAGGGGCCATCTTCAAACTGGATTGGTAGCTATTGTTGTAAGAAAACTCTGCATATGGCAAATTGTCGTCCCAACTGGATCCATAATCTAGCACACAAGCTCTCATCATGTCCTCCAAAATCTGATTGACTCTCTCGGTCTGTCCGTCTGTCTGTGGATGAAAAGCGGTACTGAACTCTAGCCTGGTACCCAAAGTTTCGTGCAACTGATTCCAAAACTTTGAAGTAAACTGGGTTCCTCTATCTGATACAATGGTCCTCGGAACTCCATGCAGACATACGATCCTGGTCATGTATATCTTTGCCAACTTAGCACTGGTATAAGTGGTCTTTACTGGGATGAAATGAGCTACCTTCGTCAAACGATCGACTACAATCCATATCGAGTCATAGCCTGAACGAGTCCTGGGCAATCCCATGATAAAATCCATGCCTAGCTTATCCCACTTCCATTCGGGTATCGGCAATGGTTGTAGCAATCCTGCTGGCTTCTGATGCTCTGCCTTCACTCTCTGACATACATCACAAACTGCTACATACTCCGCAATATCCTTCTTCATTCCGGTCCACCAGAAACTGTCCTTCAAATCCAGATACATCTTGGTATTTCCTGGGTGAATCGAATATGGTGAATCATGGGCCTCTTGTAAAATCAACTTCCTAATCTCGGGATCATTGGGCACATAAACGCGGTCCTCAAACCATAAGGCATCGTGCTCATCCTCACGAAATCCCTTGGCTTTTCCTTTACTCAATCTCCTTGTCTGTCTTCTGAGCTTCTCTGATCTTATCCATCAAGGTAGACTGAATCTCCAATGCTGCTACATAGCCTCTCAAAACTATTTCCAAACATAGTTCGCGAAGATCCTCTGCTAACTCTTTGGGTAACTCTCCAGTCATGAGTGTGTTGACATGGCTCTTGCGGCTCAACGCATCAGCTACTTACGTTAGCCTTCCCTGGGTGATAATGCGATCTCATATCATAATCCTTAATGAGGTCCAACCATCTCCTTTGCCTGAGATTCAACTCCTTCTGCGTGAAAATGTACTTCAAACTCTTGTGATCCGTGTACACCTCACAATGGTTTCTGATGAGAAAATGTCTCCATGTCTTCAACGCATGCACTACGGCTGCTAGCTCCAAATCATGTGTAGCATAATTCAACTCACGGGGTTTAAGTTGTCGTGAGGCATATGAAACAACTCTTCCCTCCTGCATTAGCACTGCTCCAAGTCCTCGACGAGAAGCGTCACAATATACTTCATAATCCTTGCGTTGATCTGGCAGAATCAATACTGGCGATGTAAGCAAACGTTTCTTCAACTCTTGGAAACTAGCCTCACATTCCTCAGTCCAATTGAATTTGGTGTCTTTCTTCAACAACTCCGTCATAGGCTTTGCAATCTTTGAGAAATTCTCAATGAATCTCCGATAGTATCCTGCGAGTCTAAGAAAACTTCGGATTTCTCCAACTGTCGTGGGTGCTTCCCAATTTGTCACAGTGTTAACCTTGGTGGGATCAACTGCTATTCCTTCTCCGGAAATAACATGTCCAAGGAATCCAACTTCTTTTAACCAAAACTCGCACTTGCTAAACTTGGCATATAACTGGTGTTCTCTGAGCTTTCCAAGTACCAAACGCAAATGCTCCTTATGCTCTTCTTCATTCTTCGAATAGACCAGAATATCATCAATGAACACTACGACGAACTTATCCAAAAACTCCATAAACACTTTGTTCATCATGTTCATGAAATAGGCGGGTGCGTTAGTCAGACCGAATGACATAACAGTGTACTCATATAGCCCATACCTTGTGGTAAAAGCTGTCTTGGGTATATCCTGCTCTCGAATCTTCAACTGGTGGTATCCTGATCGCAAATCAATCTTGGAAAATACTTTAGCTCCTTGTAGTCGGTCAAACAAATCATTGATCATCGACAGTGGGTACTTGTTCTTGATGGTTACTTCATTCAAACCGCGATAATCAACAACCATCCTTAACGATCCATCTTTCTTCTCCAATAGAAGTACTGGTGATCCCCAAGGTGACGAACTTGGGCGAATATATCCTTTATCCAGTAACTCCTTAATCTGAACTGAAAAGAAAAAAACGAAAAAAGGAATTCTCATAGTTCATTGCTTAATTTCCTCCAAATCCTTAGCGGGCATCCTGTACGGTCTCTTAGATATTGGCCCTGTACCTGGAAAAAGCTCAATCAAAAACTCAACGTCTCTATCCGGTGGCATGCCTGGCAACTCCTCTGGAAATACGTCAGGGAAATCCTCCACCACTGGCACTTCCTCCTGTACAACTCCTGATAAGGAATTCACTTGAGTCCTCTTCGGCACATGCCGGGATACATACTTAATCCTTCTTCCTTCTGGGGTAGTAAGCAAAATCGTCTTACTGGCGCAAATGATGTTTCCTCCATACATCGATAGCCAATCCATTCCCAAAATCACATCCAAACCTTGCAACTCCAAAACTATTAGGTCTGAGGGGAAAACATGCCTACCTATGGCCAATGGCATCTGAAAACATCCTTGGCTTGCCATATACTCTGCTCCTGGCGAGGTTACTAACATAGGTGTTCTAAGAACTTTGGTGGGCAACTTAAACTTATCCACAAATCCCCTTGATATGTATGAATGCGATGCACCAGTATCAAAAAGAACGATTGCAGTAAATGACTTAACCAAAAACTTACCTATTACTGCATCGGGCTGTGCTTCAACCTCCTCCACATTCACATGGTTGACATGTCCTTTGTTGAAAGGGTTGGGCTTCTTCCCAGAGCTTCCATTGCCATTTCCATTCTTAGCTTCGGGACATTCATTTGCATAATGTCCAGTCTTCTGGCATTTGTAGCAAGTGACTTGGCTTAGATCCCTCTTGGCTGGGGTCGATGGGTTGGTACGGTTCTGTCCGTCGCTTCCTCCATTCCCATTACCATTCTTGGGTCCACTATGGTTGTGCGAACCTCCTCCTCCATGGGTATGCTGAAAAGGTCCTCCCGAATTTGGGGTAAAATGTGGCTTCTAATGAGCTCCAGAATTGTACTTCCCTTGTCCATACTTCCTCTTGTGGCTTTCAATCTGCTGGTGCTTCCCTTCAATCATGAGAGCTCTATCTACCAACTCCTGGTAGTTGTTGAAGGTTGCTACCATCAACTGCATGCTCAGATCATCATTCAATCCTTCCAGAAACTTCTCCTACTTGGCTGCATCTGTAGCAACGTCATCTGGGGCATAACGTGCTAGTTTACTAAAGTCCTCCACATACTGGCCTACGGTGCGTCCTCCTTGGCGTAAGTTGCGAAACTCACGCTTCTTCATGGCCATAGCTCCTGCTGAAACATGGGCAATACGGAAAGCTTGCTGAAACTGGTCCCATGTGACAGTGTCAATAGGGTGTGTGGCTGTGTAATTCTCCCACCATGCTGCTGCGGGTCCATCAAGCTGATGTGTGGCAAAATGCACTCTCTCCGCATCTGTGCATCCTGCAGTGGTCAGCTCCCTTCCAACCTTGCGGAGCCAATCATCTGCCGCAATCGGCTCGGTGCTGTTGGAGAACACCGGCGGATTCAGCCTAAGGAAATGGGCTAAGTGGTCCACAGGTGGTGGTGGTGGTGGGTTGTTGTTGTTGTTGTTGTTGTTGCTGAACTAGCACTTGCATCAGGGCATTCTGCTGCTGAATCAACTAGGTGATCTCCGGTGGGAAAACAAATCCGGTGTCGCATCTCGGAGGCATCTGATGGTTTTTTTAGAAAAGATGAGAAAATAGAATAGAATGAGGTCTAGAGGGAAAACACTACCCATATGCACATGAGACAAACACAATCATATCACTCCAATCAATTCAAACAAGGCATACAATCGATCTAACTATCGTTACAAAGTGCTTGGACTATACTATATACATGGTGGAATACTACTACTAATTTGGTGGTCTACTAGAAAAATTGCTCAGTCGAAGACTCCATGATATCTGCTCCGGCTTCATCCTCCCAATCATCCTCACTGGGGTCCGAGTCGGTGTCGTCGATGATGATGTAGTTCTCCGGGTAAGTAGAGTCGTCATCTTCTCCTCCTGGTGCTGGGTCTCCCATGAATACTCCTAGCTTCTGTGTCAACTCGCCGTTCTTCCTCACTAGTGCGACGATTTCCTCCATATAATCCTCGCGTGTAGCCTTGAGTTCTTTTTCCAGTTCCATGATCCTAGTCTTTGCCTTCTTCAGATCTATCATGTCTGCGCACATCTGGTTTTCCTGGCGACGAATGTGCTGGTTTAACTCCTGAATGAAAGTTGCAATAGATCTATCCTTCCTGGTGTTGATCATCTCCCATTGCTCGTCTCGGCGCCCACAAATCTGGTAGATAGTATCCTTGAGATCATTGTGGTACACTTCTCCAATGCGTCCCATGGTAATTTGAGCTGCCATACTCTTTCCTAGACTCCAGGTTGGTGCATCAAAGGAAAACTCTATGGGTTCAGTGACTGGCATGAACGTCCTTCCTGGAACTTGAACTTGAATCATCCAGCGCTCCTCTTCTGGTAGTGTGGCGTTGTAGGTCCCGGTGAAGCTTGGTATTCCGATGTTCAGGTACCTAGTAACTTCCTTCAAGTGTCGTCCAAAAGGTGTATCCTCATCCGGTTGCGCGAACTTGTTCCTTGCATCCGCCATCCTAAAAGAGTGGAAGAAAGGAGAGGAGTCAGAAATGAGAAGAGAGTAGTGATCTAGGGCTTTAGCTTAGTGGTCGTGTCCTACAGTCAGCATGTGCTCTGATACCATCTTTGTAGCGACCAGACCTCAAACAGTCCAGTCTCTGTGCATCAGTGTCATCCCTGGATCGGTAATGCTGACACACACAGTACTTGAAGGATTTATAACAGAGTATCAATCACACACTTATTACATCGAATAGTCTCCAGAGAGAACTTATTACAATAAATGTGGCTTAAGGCCATCTAAATACGATAACAGCGGAAGGCTTGGAAGATAAAGTGAGTCCATCAACTCCAACGACATCATTGAGTATAAGACCACGACCTAAGGCTCCTTACTCGTCGTCTGAAAAGTCTGCAACATGATACGTTACAGCCCGAAAACGGGTCAGCACATGGAATATGCTGGCAAAGTAACACATAGAGAGTAATGAACAGAATAATGCTATCACTACATGCATATTTGGCTGGTGGAAAGCTCTATGGTTACAGTTTTTGCGAAAAGCCAATTTTTCCCTACTGCAAAGGAATATATTTTTATTTAACTACAAAGTTGGTTGAAAAATATTGCGAAGGTAAACCCCCTCTCAATCCCAATTAAAAGTAATCATTAACAACCCAACAAAATTAGTTAAGTATAAGATGATGAGATTCACATGATAATCCAAGAACTAGATACTCAAGATGTCCATAACCGGGGACACGGCTAACCATGATTAGATTGTACACTCTGCAGAGGTTTGTGCACTTCTCCCCACAAGACTCGATCTCCTCCGTTGGATTTCTCGCACTACATGGTGTTTGAGGAACGGATGACCGAGACACAGTCTTTCAGAAGCGTTAGCACCTTACGATGGGTAGACAGTTACACCTATTTTCCCCTACAACTGCTAGTCTACCACTATAAGAGTTCACACGACTTAATCAACTATGCTAGAGCCCATAATAGCATGTGGCTGCACACGGAAGTTTCTAGCATGAATAATCTCATGATCCCTTTGAGCCTGGGTGGCGGTCCATAAAAAAACAGGCAATCACTGGAATACCCAGGTGCCTCAATCCACCCAGATGTGTGTTTAAGTTGCCACCTTAAGTAAACCATTAATTAACCAATCTCACATCTGTCATGGATACACTCACCCAATCCACGTCTACTAGCATAGCATAGCAATAAGCAAACGTAGAAGTAACTCCCAAAGGTTGATAATAAAACAGGTAATAGGTACTACCTCATCTACTTCCCGATACCCACAATTTATTAGATCCTAATCATGCAATTGTTTGAGGATTGATCTAATGCAATAAAACTGGTATGAAAAGAGGTATGATCAAAGTGTTACTTGCCTTGCTAATGATCCGTGAAACCTAGAGATTCGAAGTAGCACGCTGCGCACTCCGGGTACTCTATCGCAAACAAACAAGCATACAATAAGCACCCATCTAATGCATAGGTAAAACTCAAATAAAATATCTAACCAGAAAGTTCAACTTAAGAACTCTGGTTTGCAAAAAGAATCAAATCAAACGAGGCAACGAAAGTCAAACGGCGAAAGAAACAATCTTTGTTTACTAATCTGGACCTAGGTCAAATTTTACAGTAGCAAAAACTTGTTTGAGTTGGTTAAATGGAAAGAGGGTTTTGAGACGAAACTCTAGGCGCTTGAATCACCTGATTCCGATAAACAAGCAAAAAGTTATACTAGAACGAAAAACAGATCGGAAATCACGATCAGAAATAATCATGGAAAATCCGAGAAAAAGAAAACGGACGAACAGGCTAACGAACGAGCGTTCGTTGTCTGTGAAAAAAAAACGAAAACCGTTCGTTAAAATGAACGAACGAACGAGTGTTCGCTAAATAAACTAAACCGAAAAAACAGATCTATGTTTTAAAAAAAACCAAACGAAAAACCGGACGGAAAACCGAACGGTTTTCCCGAGGAAAACCGCCGGCGGTGGGGCGGTGGTCAACCTCGGCGGGGCGACGGGCGGCTCCGGCGGGGCGGCGGGGTCGGCGGCGGGGCTCCGGCGTCGGGCGGCGGGACGGCGGGCGGCGGCGGCGGCGGCGGATCGGCGGCGGGTCGGGCTAGGGTTAGGGTTTTCGGCGGCGGGGGCGACTTGGGCTGACGGGGCCTTGGGGGCGCGCCTTATAAAGGCCTGGCCGGGCGGAGTCCTGGCCGAATACGGCCCAAGGTCGGTTCACGTTTTTTTAAATAATTTCGCAGAAAAACAAATAAAAGAAATATTAACGGACTCCAAAAATCCTGAAATAAATTTTCTCCGACTTCTAAAATCAAGCCGGACAAGAAGAACATTTATTTGGGGCCTAAATGCAATTTTGAAAAACGCGTATTTTTCCTAATTCAAATAATAATCAAATAAAATCCAAATAAAATCAAATATTTGTTTTTAATATTTTTCCTCCAATATTTCATTATTTGTGGAGAAGTCATTTTATCCCCTCTCATATATTTTGATATGAAATATTTTCGGAGAGAAAAATAATTAAAACAAATGATCCTATTTTCAAAATTTGAGAAAACCCAAATATGAAAATAATGAAATCCCCAACTCTCTCCGTGGGTCCTTGAGTTGCGTAGAATTTCTAGGATCGCAAAATAAAATGCAATAAAATATGTTATGCATGATGATCTAATTTATAACATTCCAAATTTAAAATTTGGGATGTTACAAGCTTAAGGTTGATCTTGCGCAGATTTGCTAATGTTTCTTCTAAATCTTGCACGAGCGTGGCCCTGTCCTTGGTTTTGACCACTATGTAATCCATATAAGCTTCCATATTTCTATGTAGCTGGGGCTCAAAACCAATCTGGACTGCTCGGGCAAATGTTGAACCAGCGCTCTTCAACCTGAAAGGCATTCGAACATAACAGTACGTACCACATGGGGTGATGAACGCGGTCTTCTCTTCGTCTTCCTTCATCATGAAGATCTGGTGGTATCCTGAATAGGCATCGAGGAATGACAGCAGGTCACACCTGGCAGTGGAGTCTACAATCTGGTCGATGCGTGGCAGAGGGAAAGGATCCTTTGGACAGGCCTTATTAATGTTTGTGTAGTCAATACACAGCCTCCATTTCCCATTCGCCTTACGCACCACCACCAGATTGGCCAACCACGTAGGGTGGAGTACTCCTCTTACCAGGCCTTCCGCCTCCAACTTCCTGATCTCTTCAATGATGAACTCTTGTCGCTCCAAAGCTTGCTTCCTGACCTTCTGCTTGACGGGCCGTGCGTGAGGACAGACAGCAAGATGGTTCTCAATCACCTCCCTGGAAACTCCGGGGATGTCAGATGCTTGCCATGCAAATACATCGACATCCGCCCGCAGGAAGGCGACGAGCGCGCTTTCCTATTTGCTGTCAAGGGTGGAGCTTATAATGAAAGCCCTGCCCGTGCTGTCCTCCTTGACGGACACCTTCTTGGTTTCTGGTGGTGCAGCCTTGGACTTCTTGCTCTTGCCGGTGGAGCTCTCTAGCACGTCCTCAACGGGAGCACAGCACTCCGGAGAGGTGCGCTTGCCGGAGTGGGTGCAAGAGGTCTTGCCGGCCTTCTTCCTTCCCGGGGCTTCAGCGGCAGGAGCAAGTGCCCTGGCGGCAGTTGCTGCAACTGCCTCTCGATAGAGTTGGTCGGCGCAGATGAGCGCGTCTTTCTTGTCAGAGGGGACGGTGATGATGGTCAGCGGCCCCGGCATCTTCAATGTGTTGTAGGCATAGTGTGACGCCGCCATGAACTTGGCCAGCGCCGGGCGCCCAAGGATCCCATTGTACGGCAGGGGGATCTCGGCAACATAAAAAATGATCTTCTCTGTCCAGTAGTTCAGCTCGCCCCCAAACGTAACGGGCAGCGTGATTTTACCTTTCGGCTGACTCCTTCCCGGGTTGACCCCTTGGAACGTGCCCGTCTCCTCGAGATCTCCATCAGGAATCTACAACTTCTTGATCACAACGGGCGAGATCAAATTCAGACTGGCCCCACCGTCAACCAGCACTTTGGTTACCTAGAGGTTGCGTATTGTTGGTGAAACCAACAACGGCAAGCACCCGACCGCAGTTGTGCGATCAGGATGATCCTCGGTGTCAAAAATGATGGGCGTGCGGGACCATGATGACCCACAAGTATAGGGGATCTATCGTAGTCCTTTCGATAAGTAAGTGTGTCGAACCCAATGAGGAGCAGAAGGAAATGATAAGCGGTTTTCAGCAAGGTATTCTCTGCAAGCACTGAAAATATAGGTAACAGATAGTTTTGTGATAAGGTAATTTGTAACGGGTAACAAGTAATAAAAGTAAATAAAGTGCAGCAAGGTGGCCCAATCCTTTTTGTAGCAAAGGACAAGCATGGACAAACTCTTATATAGAGAAAAGCGCTCCCGAGGACACATGGGAATTATCGTCAAGCTAGTTTTCGTCACGTTCATATGATTCGCGTTCGGTACTTTGATAATTTGATATGTGGGTGGACCGGTGCTTGGGTGCTGTCCTTACTTGGACAAGCATCCCACTTATGATTAACTCCTATTGCAAGCATCCGCAACTACAAAATAAGTATTAAGGTAAACCTAACCATAGCATGAAACATATGGATCCAAATCAGCCCCTTACGAAGCAACGCATAAACTAGGGTTTAAGCTTCTGTCACTCTAGCAACCCATCATCACTTATTATTTCCCAATGCCTTCCTCTAGGCCCAAACAATGGTGAAGTGTCATGTAGTCGACGTTCACATGACACCACTAGAGGAGAGACAACATACATCTCATCAAAATATCGAACGAATACCAAATTCACATGACTACTAATAGCAAGACTTCTCCCATGTCCTCAGGAAAAAAAGTAACTACTCACAAAGCATATTCATGTTCATAATCAGAGGGGTATTAATATGCATAATGGATCTGAACATATGATCTTCCACCAAATAAACCAACTAGCATCAACTACAAAGAGTAATCAACACTACTAGCAACCTACAGGTACCAATCCCAGACTTAGAGGCAAGGTTTGGATACAATAGATGAACTAGGGTTTTAGAGGAGATGGTGCTGGTGAAGATGTTGATGGAGTTGGCCCCCTCCCGATGAGAGGAGCGTTGGTTATGACGATGGCGTTGATCCCCCCGGAGGGAAGTGTCCCCGGCAGAATAGCTCCGCCAGAGCCCTAGATTGGTTCCGCCAAGGTTCCGCCTCGTGGCGGCGGAGTCTCGTCCCAAAAGCTTGCTTATGATTTTTTCTCGGACAAAGACTTCATATAGCAGAAGATGGGCACCGGAGGGCCAACAGGGGGCCCACGAGGCAGGGGGGCGCGCCCAGGGGGTAGGGCGCGCCCCCACCCTCGTGGCCAGGGTGTGGGCCCCCTCTGGTATTTTCTTCGCTCAGTATTTTTTATTATTTCCAAAAATAACTTCCGTGGAGTTTCATGACTTTTGGGGTTGTGCAGAATTGGTCTCCAAGATTTGCTCCCTTTCCAGCCCAGAATTCCAGCTGTCGGCATTCTCCCTTTTCATGTAAACCTTGTAAAATAAGAGATAATAGGCATAAGTATTGTGACATAATGTGTAATAACAGCCCATAATGCAATAAATATCGATATAAAAGCATGATGCAAAATGGACGTATCAACTCCCCCAAGCTTAGACCTCGCTTGTCCTCAAGCGGAAGCCGATAGCGATAAATATGTCCACATGTTTAGAGATAGAGGTGTCGATAAAATAAAATACGGACATGAGGGCATCATGATCATTCTTATAACAGCAACATATATGGGTATTGTCATATGATTTCTTATGATAAAGTAACAATCTATCCACAATGTTGAGTGTGAATCAGAAACTTCATTGAGAACTAACAAACTATAATCTCAGTCATTGAAGCAATTGCAATTTATCATAACATCAGAAAGAGTCAATATAAGAGCTTTTCAGCAAGTCCACATACTCAACTTGTTGGGAAACGTAGCAATAATTCAAAATTTTCCAACGTCTCACCAAGATCAATCTAGGAGATGCTAGCCACGAGAGAGAGGGAGTGCATCTTCATACCCTTGAAGATCGCTAAGCGGAAGCGTTACAAGAACGCGGTTGATGGAGTCGTACTCGCGGCGATTCAAATCGCGGAAGATCCGATCTAGCGCCGAACGGATGGCGCCTCCGCGTTCAACACACGTACAGCCCGAGGACGTCTCCTCCTTCTTGATCCAGCAAGGGGAGAGGAGAAGTTGAGGGAGAACTCCAGCACTATGACAGCGTGGTGGCAATGGAGCTCGTGGTTCTCCGGCAGATCTTCGCTAAGCACTACAGAGGAGGAGGAGTTGGAGAGGGGAGGGGCTGCGCCTTGGGAAAGGTATTGCTGCCCTCCCACACCTCCACTATATATAGGGGCAAGGGAGAGGGGGGCCGGCCCCCTCAGATCCCATCTGGTGGGAGGGGCGGCGGCCAGGGAGGGTGGCTTGCCCCCCAAGTCAAGGGGGGCGCCCCCTCCAGGGTTTCCCCCAACCCTAGGCGCATGGGCCCTAGGGGGAGGTTGGTGCCCAGCCCACTTAGGGGCTGGTTCCCTTCCACCTACAGCCCATAAGGCCCTCCGGGGCAGGTGGACCCTCCCGGTGGACCCCTGGAACCCCTTCGGTGGCCCCGGTACAATACCGGCATACCCCCGAACACTTCCGGTGACCGTATGATGACTTCCCATATATAAATCTTTACCTCCGGACCATTCCGGAACTCCTCGTGACGTCTGGGATCCTATCCGGGACTCTGAACAACCTTCGGTAACCACATACTATTTCCCATAACAACTCTAGCGTCACCGAACCTTAAGTGTGTAGACCCTACGGGTTCGGGAACCATGCAGACATGACCGAGACATCTCTCCGGCCAATAACCAATAGCGGGATCTGGATACCCATATTGGCTCCCACATGTTCCACGATGATCTCATCGGATGAACCACGATGTCGGGGATTCAATCAATCCCGTATACAATTCCCTTTGTCAATCGGTATGTTACTTGCCTGAGATTCGATCGTCGGTATCCCAATACCTCGTTCAATCTCGTTACCGGCAAGTCACTTTACTCGTTCCGTAATGCATGATCCCGTGACTAACTACTTAGTCACATTGAGCTCATTATGATGATGCATTACCGAGTGGGCCCAGAGATACCTCTCCGTCATACGGAGTGACAAATCCCAGTCTCGATTCGTGCCAACCCAACAGACACTTTCGGAGATACCTGTAATGCACCTTTATAGTCACCCAGTTACGTTGTGACGTTTGGTACATCCAAAGCATTCCTACGGTATCCGGGAGTTGCACAATCTCATGGTCTAAGGAAACGATACTTGACATTAGAAAAGCTCTTAGCAAATGAACTACACGATCTTGTGCTATGCTTAGGATTGGGTCTTGTCCATCGCATCATTCTCCTAATGATGTCATCCCGTTATCAACGACATCCAATGTCCATGGTCAGGAAACCATAACCATCTATTGATCAACGGGCTAGTCAACTAGAGGCTTGCTAGGGACATGTTGTGGTCTATGTATTCACACATGTATTACGGTTTCCAGTTAATACAATTATAGCATGAACAATAGACAATTATCATGAACAAGGAAATACAATAATAACCATTTTATTATTGCCTCTAGGGCATATTTCCGACAGTCTCCCACTTGCACTAGAGTCAATAATCTAGTTCACATCACTATGTGATTGTAATGAATCCAACACCCATGGGGTTTGTTCATATCTCGCTTGTGAGAGAGGTTACTAGTCAACGGGTCTGAACCTTTCAGATCCGTGTGTGGTTTACAAATCTCTATGTCATCTTGTAGATGCAGCTACCACGCGCTACTTGGAGCTATTCCAAATAACTGCTCTACTATACGAATCCGGTTTACTACTCAGAGTCATCCGGATTAGTGTCAAAGTTTGCATCGACGTAACCCTTTATGACGAACTCCTTTTCCACCTCCATAATCGGGAAAATTCCTTAGTCCACTAGATACTAAAGATAAGTTCGACCGCTGTCATGTGATCCCTTCCTGGATCACTATTGTACCCCTTGACTAACTCATGGCAAGGCACACTTCAGGTGCGGTACACAGCATAGCATACTGTAGAGCCTATGTCTAAAGCACAGGGGACGACCTTCGTCCTTTCTCTCTCTTCTGCCGTGGTCAGGTCTTGAGTCTTACTCAATACTCACACCTTGTAACACAGCCAAGAACTCCTTCTTTGCTGATCTATTTGAACTCCTTCAAAATCTTGTCACGGTGTGTATTCATTTGAAAGTACTATTAAGCGTTTTTTATCTATCCTTATAGATCTTGATGCTCAATGTTCAAGTAGCTTAATCCAGGTTTTCCATTGAAAAACACTTTTCAAATAACCCTATATGCTTTCCAGAAATTCTACGTCATTTCTGATCAACAATATGTTAACAACATATACTCATCAAAAATTCTATATTGCTCCCACTCACTTCTTTGGAAATACAAGTTTCTCATAAACTTTGTAAAAACCCAAAATCTTTGATCATCTCATCAAAGCGTACATTCCAACTCCGAGATGCTTACCCCAGTCCTTAGAAGGATTGCTGGAGCTTTGCATACTTGTTAGCATCTTTCAGGATTGACAAAACCTTCTGGTTGTATCACATACAACCTTTCCTCAAGAAAATCGTCAAGGAAACAATGTTTTGACATCCTATCTGCAAGATTTCATAAATAATGCAGTAACTGCTAATATAATTCCAACAGACTCTTATCATCGCTACGAGTGAGAAAGTCTTATCGTAGTCAACTCCTTGAACTTGTCGGAAAACATCTTAATGACAAGTCGAGCTTTCTTAATGGTGATACTTACCATCATTATCTGTCTTCCCTTTTAAAATCCATCTGTACCCAACAGCCTTACGACCATCAAGTAGTTCTTTCAAAGTCTACACTTTGTTTTTATACATGGATCCTCTCTCGGATTTTATGGCCTCGAGCCATTCGTCGGAATCCAGGCCCATCATCGCTTCTCCATAGCTCGTAGGTTCATTGTTGTCTAGCAACATGACCTCCAAGACAGGATTATGTACCTCTCTGAAGTAGCATGCATCCTTGTCGTCCTACGAGGTTTGGTAGTGACTTGATCCGAAGTTTCATGATCACTATCATAAGCTTCCACTTCAATTGGTGTAGGTGCCGTAGGAACAACTTCTTGTGCCCTGCTACACACTAGTTGAAGTGACAGTTCAATAACCTCATCAAGTCTCCACCATCCTCCCACTCAATTATTTCGAGAGAAACTTTTCCTCGAGAAAGGACCCGTTTCTAGAAACAATCACTTTTGCTTCCAGATCTGAAATAGGAGGTATACCCAACTATTTTGGGTATTCTATGAAGATGCATTTATCCGCTTTGGGATCGAGCTTATTAGCCCAATTTTGTTCACATAAGCGTTGCAGCCCCAAATTTTTAAGAAACGACAGCTTAGGTTTCTCTAAACCATAGTTCATACGGTGTCGTCTCAACGGAATTGCGTGGTGCCCTATTTAAAGTGAATGCGGTTGTCTCTAATGCCTAACCCATAAACGATAGTGTAATTCGATAAGAGACATCATGGTATGCACCATATCCAATAGGGTGCAGTTATGATGTTCGGACACACCATCACACTATGGTGTTCTAGGCGGTATTAGTTGTGAAACAATTTCCACAATGTCTTAATTGTGTGCCAGACTCGTAACTCAGATATTCATCTCTATGATCATATCATAGACATTTTTATCCTCTTGTCACGACGATCTTCAACTTCACTCTGAAATTACTTGAACCTTTCAATAATTCAGACTTGTGTTTCATCAAGTAAATATACTCAGCATCTACTCAAATCATCTGTGAAGTAAGAACATGACGATATCCACTACGTGCCTCAGCACTCATTGGACTGCACACATCAAAATGTATTACCTCCAACAAGTTGCTCTCTTGTTCCATCTCACTGAAAACGAGGCCTTTCAGTCATCTTGCCCATGTGGTATGATTTGCATGTCTCAAGTGATTCAAAATCAAGCGAGTCCAAACGATCCATCTTTATGGAGTTTCTTCATGCATATCTACTAATAGACATGGTTCGCATGTCTCAATCTTTTCAAAAACGAGTGAGTCCAAAGATCCATCAACATGGAGCTTCCTCATGCATTTTATACCAATATGACTCAAGTGGCAGTGCCACAAGTATGTGGTACTATCTTATATCTTTTGGCATGAACATGTGTATCACTACGATCGAGATTCAACAAACCATTCATTTTAAGTGCAAGACCATTGAAGGTATTACTCAAATAAACAAAGTAACCATTATTCTCCTTAAATGAATTACCGTGTTGTGATAAACATAATCTAATCATGTCTATGCTCAACGCAAACACCAAATAACAATTATTTAGGTTTAACACCAATCTCGATGGTAGAGGGAGCGTGCGATGTTTGATCACATCAACCTTGGAAACACTTCCAACACATATCGTCATCTCACCTTTAGCTAGTCTCCATTTATTCCGTAGCCTTTTATTTCGAGTTACTAACAGTTAGCAATCGAACCGGTATCTAATACCCTGGTGCTACTAGGAGTACTACTAAAGTACACATTAATATAATGTATATCCAATATACTTCTGTCGACCTTACCAGCCTTCTCATCTACGAAGTATCTAGGGTAGTTCTGCTTCAGTGACCGTTCCCCTCATCTCAGAAGCACTTAGTCTCGGGTTTGGGTTCAACCTTGACTTTCTTCACTAGAGCTGCAATTGATTTGCCATTTCATGAAGTATCCCTTGTTGCCCGCGCCCTTCTTGAAACTAGTGGTTTTACTAACCATCAACAATTGATGCTCCTACTTGATTTCTACTTTCGCGGTGTCAAACATCGCGAGTTGCTCAAGGATCATCATGTCTATCCCTGATATGTTATAGTTCATCACGAAGCTCTAATAGCTTGGTGGCAGTGACTTTGGAGAACCATCACTATCTCATCTGGAAGATTAACTCCCACTCGATTCAAGCGATTGTAGTACTCAGACAATCTGAGCACAAGCTCAACGGTTGAGCTTTTCTCCCTTAGTTTGCAGGCTTAAGAAACTTGTCAGAGGTCTCATACCTCTTGATGTGGGCACGAGCCTAAAATCCCAATTTCAGCTCTTGGAACATCTCATATGTTCCGCGACGTTTCAAAATGTCTTTGGTGCCTCAATTCTAAACCGTTCAACATTACGCACTGAACTATCACGTAGTCATCAAAACGTGTATGTCAGATGTTCGCAACATCCACAAACGACGCTCGAGGTTCAGCACACCGAGCGGTGCATTAAGGACATAAGCCTTCTGTGCAGCAATGAGGACAATCCTCAGTTTACGGACCCAGTCCGCATAATTGCTACTATCAACTCAACTAAATTTTCTCTAGGAACATATCTTAAACAGTAGAACTAAAGCGTAAGCTACGACATAATTTGCAAAGACCTTTTGACTATGTTCATGATAATTAAGTTCATCTAATTATTTAATGAACTCCCACTGAGATAGACATCCCTCTAGTCATCTAAGTGATACATGATCCGAGTCAACTAGGCCGTGTCCGATCATCACGTGAGACGGACTAGTCACCATCGGTGAACATCTCCATGTTGATCGTATCTACTATACGACTCATGTTCGACCTTTCGGTCTCTTGTGTTCCGAGGCCATGTCTGTACATGCTAGGCTCGTCAAGTCAACCTAAGTGTTTCGCATGTGTAAATCTGGCTTACACCCGTTGTATGCGAACATTAGAATCTATCACACCCGATCATCACGTGGTGCTTCAAAACAATGAACCTTCGCAATGGTGCACAGTTAGGGGGAACACATCTCTTGAAATTTTAGTGAGGGATCATCTTATTTATGCTACCGTCGTTCTAAGCAAATAAGATGTAAACATGACAAACATCACACGCAAATCATAAAGTGACATGATATGGCCAATATCATCTTGCGCCTTTGATCTCCATCTTCGAGGCGCGGCATGATCACCTTCGTCACCGGCATGACACCATGATCTCCATCATCATGATCTCCATCATCGTGTCTTCATGAAGTTGTCTCGCCAACTATTACTTCTACTACTATGGCTAACGGTTAGCAATAAATTAAAGTAATTACATGGCGTTTTACATTGACACGCAGGTCATACAATAAATTAAGACAACTCCTATGGCTCCTGCCGGTTGTCATACTCATCGACATGCAAGTCGTGATTGCTATTACAAGAACATGATCAATTTCATACATCACATATATCATTCATCACATCCTTTTGGCCATATCACATCACATAGCATACCCTGCAAAAACAAGTTAGACGTCCTCTAATTGTTGTTGCATGTTTTACGTGGCTGCTATGGGTTTCTAGCAAGAACGTTTCTTACCTACGCAAAAGCCACAACGGTGATATGCCAATTGCTATTTACCCTTCATAAGGACCCTCTTCATCGAATCCGATCCGACTAAAGTGGGAGAGACAGACACCCGCTAGCCACCTTATGCATCGAGTGCATGTCAGTCGGTGGAACCTGTCTCACGTAAGAATACGTGTAAGGTCGGTCCGGGCTGCTTCATCCCACAATGCCGCCGAATCAAGATAACACTAGTAACGGCAAGCAAATTGAACAAATCATCGCCCACAACTACTTTGTGTTCTACTCATGCATAGAATCTACGCATAGACCTAGCTCATGATGCCACTGTTGGGGAACGTAGCAATAATTCAAAATTTTCCTACGTGTCACCAAGATCAATCTAGGAGATGTTAGCAACGAGAGAGAGGGAGTGCATCTTCATACCCTTGAAGATCGCTAAGCGGAAGCGTTACAAGAACGCGGTTGATGGAGTCGTACTCGCGGCGATTCAAATCGCGGAAGATCCGATCTAGCGCCGAACGGACGGCGCCTCCGCGTTCAACACACGTACAGCCCGAGGACGTCTCCTCCTTCTTGATCCAGCAAGGGGAGAGGAGAAGTTGAGGGAGAACTCCAGCAGCACGATGGCGTGGTGGCAATGGAGCTCGTGGTTCTCCGGCAGAGCTTCGCTAAGCACTACGGAGGAGGAGGAGGAGTTGGAGAGGGGAGGGGCTGCGCCTAGGGAAAGGTATTGCTGCCCTCCCACCCCTCCACTATATATAGGGGCAAAGGAGAGGGGGGCCGGCCCCCTCAGATCCCATCTGGTGGGAGGGGCGGCGGCCAGGGAGGGTGGCTTGCCCCCCAAGTCAAGGGGGCGCCCCCTCCAGGGTTTCCCCCAACCCTAGGCGCATGGGCCCTAGGGGGAGGTTGGTGCCCAGCCCACTTAGGGTCTGGTTCCCTTCCACCTACAGCCCATAAGGCCCTCCGGGGCAGGTGGACCCTCCCGGTGGACCCCTGGAACCCCTTCGGTGGCCCCGGTACAATACCGGCATACCCCCGAACACTTTTGGTGACCGTATGATGACTTCCCATATATAAATCTTTACCTCCGGACCATTCCGGAACTCCTCGTGACGTCCGGGATCCTATCCGGGACTCCGAACAACCTTCAGTAACCACATACTATTTCCCATAACAATTCTAGCATCACCGAACCTTAAGTGTGTAGACCCTACGGATTCGGGAATCATGCAGACATGACCGAGACATCTCTCCGGCCAATAACCAATAGCGGGATCTGGATACCCATATTGGCTCCCAGATTTTCCACGAGGATCTCATCGGATGAACCATGATGTCGGGGATTCAATCAATCCCGTATACAATTCCCTTTGTCAATCGGTATGTTACTTGCCCGAGATTCGATCGTCGGTATCCCAATACCTCGTTCAATCTCGTTACCGGCAAGTCACTTTACTCGTTCTGTAATGCATGATCCCATGACTAACTACTTAGTCACATTGAGCTCATTATGATGATGCATTACCGAGTGGGCCCAGAGATACCTCTCCGTCATACGGAGTGACAAATCCCAGTCTCGATTCGTGCCAACCCAACAGACACTTTCAGACATACCTGTAATGCACCTTTATAGTCACCCAGTTACGTTGTGACGTTTGGTACACCCAAAGCATTCCTACGGTATCCGGGAGTTGCACAATCTCATGGTCTAAGGAAACGATACTTGACATTAGAAAAGCTCTTAGCAAACGAACTACACGATCTTGTGCTATGGTTAGGATTGGTTCTTGTCCATCACATCATTCTCCTAATGATGTGATCCCGTTATCAATGACATCCAATGTCCATGGTCAGGAAACCATAACCATCTATTGATCAACGGGCTAGTCAACTAGAGGCTTGCTAGGTACATGTTGTGGTCTATGTATTCACACATGTATTACGGTTTCCAGTTAATACAATTATAGCATGAACAATAGACAATTATCATGACAAGGAAATACAATAATAACCATTTTATTATTGCCTCTAGGGCATATTTCCAACACAACTATCATTTAGTCTTTCACAATTGCTAACACTCATGCAATACTTGTGGTTACGGAGTTTTAATCGGACACAGAGAAAGATAGGGGCTTATAGTTTCACCTCCCAACCTCTTACCTCAAGGGTAATGTCAACAATAATAGCTCGTGCTAACTTACATCCAATTATATATATATATATATATATATATATATATATATATATATATATATAAGGATCTTTCCAACACAATGTGCTTGCCAAAGGATAAAATGTAAAAAGGAAAGGTGAAGATCACCATGACTCTTGCATAAGGTAGAAGATAAAAGTAAAAGATACGCCCTTCGCAGAGGGAAGCAGAGGTTGTCATGCACTTTCAGGGTTGGATGCACAAATTCTTAATGCGAAAGAACGTCACTTTATATTGCCACTTGTGATATGGACCTTTATTATGCAGTCCGTCGCTTTTATTTCTTCCACATCACAAGACTGTATAAAGCTTATTTCCTCCACACTAATCAATCGTACATGTTTAGAGAGCAATTTTTATTGCTTGCACCGATGACAACTTACTTGAAGGATCTTACTCAATCCATAGGTAGATATGGTGGACTCTCATGGCAAAACTGGGTTTAAGGATATTTGGAAGCACAAGTAGTATCTCTACTTGGTGCAAAGAATTTGGCTAGCATGAGGGAGAAAGGCAAGCTCAACATGTTGTATGATCCATGACAATATACTTTATTTCAGATATAAGAAAACATAACACATTACGTTGTCTTCCTTGTCCAACATCAACTCTTTAGCATGTCATATTTTAATGAGTGCTCACAATCATAAAAGATGTCCAAGATAGTATATTTATATGTGAAACCTCTCTTTCTTTATTACTTCCTATTAATTGCAATGATGACCAAAGCTATGTTTGTCAACTCTCAACAACTTTTAATCATCATACTCTTTCTATGTGAAGTCATTACTCTCATAAGATCAATATGATCTCTTTGTTTCTTTTTATTCTTTCTTTTTCTTTTATTCCCTCAAGATCATAGCAAAATAATCAAGCCCTTGACTCAACACTAATCTTTACTATATAGCTCACGGACTCGATTACATAGAAGGATCATAAAGCAAAACTCAAAACTAGATCATACCAAAACTTTATTCTACTAGATCAAGATATTACTAAAAGGATCGAACTAAGAAAAACGGTAAAGATAGGAGTGTGATGGTGATACGATACCGGGGCACATCCCCAAGCTTGGCAGTTGCCAAGGGGAGTGCCCATACCCATGTGATTATATCTCTTTCTTCGGAGGTGGTGGTGTGATATTCTTGGCGATGGTACTCCTCAGGATACGATTCTCTTCCTCGAGCTTATTGAGTTGCTGCTTGAGATCCATTATCTCCTTACGGAGCTTACCCGTGACGGTAAAAGCTCCTTGCACCCATGGATGTTGCATAGCTGTGGGGGAACAAGTAACACTTTTTTTCATATTCTCGTAAGAAAGAAATCTAACATTGGAAGGGATAACCAAGTTTGGAATAGCCGAGCTCTGTAGTTCCCGCATCGTGAATCCAGCTCGGAAGCGAGAAGTGACTTCTTGATCCTCCTCCATGGCATCTACCCTCTTCAAATCAGCCTCCATCTCTTCCTCCGTTGCTGGCCAAAGTGGTCAGCATCGCTGTTTGTCCTTGATCTCGATGTCGGGTGAGACACCCGGCTCTCCCCGACTGACTCTTGAGAAGACATCTTGCTCTAATCTGCAGCAACAACAGCTCGAAACAAAAACAGAGGATATTTGCGTGATACGAGAGTCAAAACCTTTGGGAGATTATATAATGAATTTTTACCGACCGAAAGAAGTATCGTGCAAGAAAACGGAGTCCGGAGAGCGTACGAGGTGCCCACGAGGCAGGGGGGCGCGCCCAGGGGGTAGGGCGCGCCTCCCACCCTCGTGGAAGTCGTGTCCTTCCCGGACTACTTCTTATTTTCCTATTTTTCTAAATATTCCAAAACGGAGAAAAATTTCCATTAGAACTGTTCTGGAGTCGGTTTACTTACCGTACCACATACCTATTCCTTTTCGGAGTCTGAAACGTTCTGGAAAGTGTCCCTTATGTATTCCTCCGGGGTCACGGTTTCAATAACATTAGTTTCGACATTTATAGGATTACCTGAGATATAATGTTTAATTCTTTGACCATTCACCACCTTTGGATTTGTGCCTTCGAACTTGTTGATTTTTATAGCACCGGAACGATAGACCTCCTTGATAACGTAAGGGCCTTCCCATTTAGAGAGAAGTTTTCCTGCAAAAAATCTTAAACCAGAGTTTTATAGCAACACATAATCTCCTACATTAAACTCGCGCTTTTGTATCCTTTTGTCATGTTATCTTTTAACTTTTTCTTTAAACAATTTGGCATTCTCATAGGCCTGGGTTCTCCATTCATCAAGTGAGCTAATGTCAAATAACCTCTTCTCACCGGCAGGTTTGAAATCATAATTGAGCTCTTTAATAGCCCAATATGCCTTATGTTCTAGTTTGAGAGGTAAATGACATGCTTTTCATAAACCATTTTATACGGAGACATACCCATAGGATTTTTATATGCAGTTCTATAGGCCCATAATGCATCATCAAGTTTCTTGGACCAATTCTTTCTACATCTATTAACAGTCTTTTGCAAAATTCATTTGAGCTCTCTATTACTCGATTCTACTTGGCCACTAGACTGTGGGTGATAAGGAGATGCAATTCTATGGTTAACATCATACTTAGCAAGCATTTTACGAAAAGCACCATGAATAAAGTGTGAACCACCATCAGTCATTAAATATCTAGGGACTCCAAACCTCAGAAAAATAACTTCTTTAAGCATCTTAATAGAGGTGTTATGATCAGCACTACTAGTTCGAATAGCTTCTACCCACTTAGTAACGTAATCCACAACAACTAGAATATGTGTATACCAATTAGAGGCAGGAAACGGTCCCATATAATCAAAGCCCCAAACATCAAATGGTTCAATAACAAGTGAATAATCCATAAGCATTTCTTGACATCTACTAATATTACCAATTCTTCGACATTCATCACAAGATAATACAAACTTACGGGCATCCTTGAAGAGAGTAGGCCAATAAAAACCGGATTGCAGTACCTTATGTGCAGTTCTGTCTCCAGTGTGGTGTCCTCCGTAAGCCTCGGAGTGACACTTGCATAGGATCTGTTCCTGTTCATGCTCAGGTACACAACATCTAATAACACCATCTACTCCTTCTTTATAAAGATGTGGGTCATCCTAGAAGTAATGTCTTAAGTCATAGAAAAACTTTTTCTTTTGTTGGTATGTGAAACGAGGTGGTATAAATTTAGCAACAATGTAATTAGCATAATCTGCATACCATGGAGCAGTACGAGAAGCATTTATGACATTCAGTTGTTCATCAGGAAAGCTATCATCAATAGGTAGTGGGTCATCAAGAACATTTTCTAACCTAGACAAGTTGTCTGCAACGGGGTTCTCAGCTCCCTTTCTATCAATAATATGTAAATCAAATTCTTGTAGCAAGAGAACCCATCTAATAAGTCTAGGTTTAGCATCCTTCTTTTCTGTAAGATATTTAATATCAGCATGATCAGTGTGAATAGTTACTTTAGAATCAACAATATAAGGTCTGAACTTATCACAAGCAAATACAACTGCTAAGAATTCTTTTTCAGTAGTGGCATAATTTCTCTAGGCATTGTCTAGAGTTTTACTAGCATATTGAATAACATTTAATTTCTTATCAACTCTTTGCCCTAGAACAGCACCTACAGCATAATCGCTAGCATCACACATAATTTCAAAATGTAAATTCCAATCAGGTGGCTGAACAATAGGTGCAGAAATCAATGCTTTCTTAAGTATTTCAAATACTTCTACACAATCATCATCAAAGACAAATGGTATATCTTTTTGTAATAGATTAGTCGGAGGCTGAGAAATTTTTGAGAAGTCCTTAATGAACCTCCTATAAAAATCGGCATGACCAAGGAAACTTCTTATACCTTTGATGTCCTTGGGACATGGCATCTTTTCAATAGCATCAACTTTAGCTTTATCAACTTCAATACCTCTTTTAGAAATTTTATGGCCCAAGACAATTCCCTCATTAACCATAAAGTGGCATTTCTCCCAGTTCAAGACAAGGTTAGTTTCTTCACATCTCTGCAAAACTCGATCAAGGTTGCTCAAGCAATCATCAAAAGAGGATCCATAAACGGAGAAATCATCCATGAAAACCTCAGAAATCTTTTCACAAAATTCAGAGAATATAGCCATCATGCATCTTTGAAAGGTAGCAGGTGCATTACATAAACCAAAAGGCATACGTCTATAAGCAAAAGTACCCAAAGGGAAAGTAAAAGTGGTCTTTGCTTGATCATCAGCTGACCCAGGTATTTGAGAGAAACCAGAATAACCATCTAGAAATCAAAAATGTGTATGTTTGGATAATCTTTCTAGCATTTGATCAATAAAAGGTAAGGGGTAATGATCTTTTTAGTAGCCTTATTTAATTTGCGGAAATCAATTACCATCATATAACCTGTAATAATTCTTTGCGGAATCAATTCATCTTTATCATTAGGAACGACAATAATACCTCCCTTCTTAGGGACACAATGGACATGACTTACCCACTGACTATCGGCCACGGGATAAATTATACCTGCCTCAAGGAGCTTTAGTATTTCCTTTCTTACCACTTCTTTCATCTTAGGATTCAGCTGTCGTTGATGATCAATAACTGGTTTGGCATCTTTCTCCAAATTTATTTTGTGTTGACATAGAGTGGGACTAATGCCCTTAAGATCATCAAGAGTATATCCAATAGCAGTGTGGTGCTTCTTCAGACTTTTCACTAATTTTTCTTCTTCCTTCTCTGAAAAGTTAGCACTAATAATAACAGGATATATCTTCTTTTCATCGAGATAAGCATATTTAAGAGTATCAGGCAATGGTTTAAGCTCAAACACGGGATCACCCTTGGGTGGAGGAGGATCCCCTAGGATTTCAACAGGCAAGTTGTGTTTCAGAATAGGTCCCTGTTTAAAGAACAGTTCATCTATTTCCCTTCTTTCATTCATAAACATATCATTTTCATGGTCTAGCAAATATTGTTCTAAAGGATCACTAGGAGGTACGGCAATAGAAGCAAGACCAATAATTTCATCTTTACTAGGCAATTCCTCATCACGAGGTTGTCTACGAAATTTAGAAAAATTAAACTCATGAGACATATCATCCAAGCCAATAGTAACAACATCCTTCTCGCAGTCTATCTTAGCATTAACAGTGTTCAAGAAGGGTCTACCAAATATAATGGGACAAAAACTATCTTGTGGGGAACCAAGAACAAGAAAATCAGCAGGATATTTAACTTTCCCACACAAGACTTCAACATCTCTAACAATCCCAATCGATGAAATGGTATCTCTATTGGCAAGCTTAATGGTGACATCAATTTCTTCTAACTCAGCGGGTGCAATATCATGCATAATTTCTTTATATAAGTCAATAGGTATTGCACTAGCACTAGCACCAATATCACACAAGCCATGATAACAATGATATCCTATTTTAACAGAAATAACAGGCATGCCTATCACCGGCCTATGTTTATCCTTAGCACCAGGTTTAGCAATTCTAGCAGTTTCCTCACAGAAATAAATAACATGCCCATCAATATATCAGCCAAGAGATCCTTAACAATAGCAATATTAGGTTCAACTTTAACTTGCTCAGGGGGTGCATAAGTTCTAATATAACTTTTATGAACCACAGTTGAAGCTTTTGCATGATCCTTTATCCTAACAGGGAAAGGTGGTTTCTCAACATAAGCAGTAGGAACAACATGATCATTGTAAGTGATAGTCTTTTCTTCAACTTTAATAGGTTCAACTACTTTTACTTCTATGGGAGGATGATATTTAAACCACTTCTCCTTAGGAGATCAACGTGAGCAGCGAAAGATTCACAAAAAGAAGCTACTATCTCAGAGTCAAGTCCATATTTAGTGCTAAATTTACGGAAAACATCGGTATCCATAAAAGATTTAACACAATCAAACTTAGGTGTTATACCTGACTCCTTACCTTCATCGAGATCCCAATCTTCAGAGTTGCGTTTAATTCTTTCCAATAAATCCCATTTGAATTCAGTAGTCTTCATCATAAAAGAGCTAGTACAAGAAGTATCGAGCATGGTGCGATTGTTGTCAGAAAGCCGAGCATATATTTTTTGAATAATCATTTCTCTCGAGAGCTCATGATTAGGGCATGAATATAACATTGACTTAAGCCTCCCCCAAGCTTGAGCGATGCTTTCTCCTTCGCGAGGCCAAAAATTATATATATAATTACGATCATGATGAACAAGATGCATAGGATAAAACTTCTGATGAAATTCCAATTTCAATCGTTTGTAGTTCCATGATCCCATATCATCACATAGCCTATACCATGTCAATGCATCTCCCTTCAAAGATAAATGGAAGACATTCTTCTTGATAACATCATTGGGCATAGCTACAAGCTTAAATATCCACAAACTTCATCCACATAGATTAGGTGTAAATCGGGATGCAATGTTCCATCTCCTGCAAAAGGATTAGCTAGCAGTTTCTCTATCAAAGTAGACATTTTCAATAGGTTCAGTAGGTTGAGGAGGAACTATTTTCTCTACCAGTCGGGTGAAGATACCCCGAACAAGCCCCTCAAAGGATTACTTTCCATAGTAACAAGTGACAGTAAATTTCAGCACACTATATACAATTTTCCTTACCAAATTCCACCTACCAAAGGCGCTTCACTTCCCGGCAACGGCGCCAGAAAAGAGTCTTGATGACCCACAAGTATAGGGGATCTATCGTAGTCCTTTCGATAAGTAAGAGTGTCGAACCCAACGAGGAGCAGAAGGAAATGATAAGCGGTTTTCAGCAAGGTATTCTCTGCAAGCACTGAAATTATAGGTAACAGATAGTTTTGTGATAAGGTAATTTGGAACGGGAACAAGTAACAAAAGTAAATAAAGCGCAGCAAGGTGGCCCAATCCTTTTTATAGCAAAGGACAAGCCTGGACAAACTCTTATATAGAGAAAAGCGCTCCCGAGGACACATGGGAATTATTGTCAAGCTAGTTTTCATCACGTTCATATGATTCGCGTTCGGTACTTTGATAATTTGATATGTGGGTGGACCGGTGCTTGGGTGCTGTCCTTACTTGGACAAGCATCCAACTTATGATTAACTCCTATTGCAAGCATCCGCAACTACAAAATAAGTATTAAGGTAAACCTAACCATAGCATGAAACATATGGATCCAAATCAGCCCCTTATGAAGCAACGCATAAACTAGGGTTTAAGCTTCTGTCACTCTAGCAACCCATCATCTACTTATTACTTCCCAATGCCTTCCTCTAGGCCCAAACAATGGTGAAGTGTCATGTAGTTGACATTCACATGACACCACTAGAGGAGAAACAACATACATCTCATCAAAATATTGAACGAATACCAAATTCACATGACTACTAATAGCAAGACTTCTCCCATGTCCTCAGGAACAAACGTAACTACTCACAAAGCATATTCATGTTCATAATCAGAGGGGTATTAATATGCATAATGGATCTGAACATATGATCTTCCACCAAATAAACCAACTAGCATCAACTACAAGGAGTAATCAACACTACTAGCAACCTACATGTACCAATCTCAGACTTAGAGGCAAGGATTGGATACAAGAGATGAACTAGGGTTTTAGAGGAGATGGTGCTGGTGAACATGTTGATGGAGATTGGCCCCCTTCCGATGAGAGGAGCATTGGTGATGACAATGGCGATGATTCCCCCCGGAGGGAAGTGTCCCCGGCAGAACAGCTCCGCCAGAGCCCTAGATTGGTTCCGCCAAGGTTCCGCCTCGTGGCGGCGGAGTCTCGTCCCGAAAGCTTGCTTATGATTTTTTCTCGGACGAAAGACTTCATATAGCAGAAGATGGGCACCGGAGGGCCAACAGGGGGCCCACGAGGTAGGGGGTGCGCCCCCCACCCTCGTGGCCAGGGTGTGGGCCCCCTCTGGTATTTTCTTCGCTCAGTATTTTTTATTATTTCCAAAAATAACTTCCGTGGAGTTTCAGGACTTTTGGAGTTGTGCAGAATAGGTTTCTAATATTTGCTCCTTTTCCAGCCGAGAATTTCCAGCTGCCGGCATTCTCCTTCTTCATGTAAACCTTGTAAAATAAGAGAGAATAGGCATAAGTATTGTGACATAATGTGTAATAATAGCCCATAATGCAATAAATATTTGATATAAAAGCATGATGCAAAATGGACGTATCAGACCACTTCAGTGGCTTCTCGGCATCGAACGACGACTCTGCCGCAGTGACCTCACGCGCCCACTGCTTCAGCTGGCGATGTGAGGTGTGCAACGAGGCACCACCGTCGACGCACATGGCCTCTGTAGCCTTCTGGAACTCGTGCTTGCCGGACTCGTCGTCCTTGTCGTGATCATCATCTTCCTCTTTCTTGTCGCGGCCCCGTGCGGGCCTCTCTTGTTGGTTATCTTTGCCGCGGCGACCCCCTTGGCTGCCATGCTTCCTGCCGGACCCCTCAGCACCATCCTGACCCTTCTCCTTGTCCCGCCTTTCATATTCAGCCTTCTGCTTTTCTGCAAGTAGCTCAACCTGTCGGCAGTTTTGGAGGTCATGGACCTTGGTGCGGTGGATCTTGCAGTACTGCTTGTCGGAGCCTCCTGGCTTGCCGGCGGCCGCCAAGGCCCGGCAGGCGGCACACCCGGCAACCTCCTTGCCGGGGTCGTTAGCCTTGGCCTTTTTGGCGGCGCCGGGCTCGCCGGATCCCTCAACGGCGAGCACAGTCTTGCCCTTACGCTTCCTGTTGCGGCGCAGGCCCTTCTTCGTCGGGGCGGCAATGTCTTCATCTGTGGAGTCGGTTTCTACATCGGCGTGTTCGCCGGGGTACATCCTCCCCTCTTCAGCTCGAGCACATCTATCGGCCAGAACATAAAGTTTGGCCACATCCTTGACCTTGTTCATCGCCAATTCTTCACGCATCTTGCGGTTGCGCACATTCTGATGGAATGCGCTGATGACAGCGGCGGGATGAACATCTGGGATGTTGTACTGCACCCGGTTGAACCTCTGTATGTACTTGCGTAGGTTTTCACCTTCTTTCTGGGGGATGATATGCAAATCGCTTGCCTGGCCATGAGCGTGGTGGCCTCTAGTGAAGGCGCCAATAAACTCATGACACAAATCCGACCAAGAAGAAATGGAATCCACTGGAAGTGCATCAACCATGACATGACATTGGGTTTGAGTGCCAACGGGAAGTAATTGGCAAGCACCTTGTCGTCGCGAGCTCTAGCAGCTTGCATCGCGATGGTGTAGATGCTGAGGAACTCCGACGGGTGGGTCTTGCCGTTGTACTTCTCGCCAACATCGGGCTTGAACGTGCGATGGGAGGGCCACTGGAACTGCCACAGCTCTCGGGTAAAGGCTGGACAACCCACCTTGTAAGGCAGGTCGCCGGGGCCCCCCGGCGCCAGGTGGTCCACAATAGGCCCCGCACGCCGATCTGACTGATGGCGCATCTCCCGTCGTTGTTCAATGGTAGTTCGAGCGTCTTCTTGGTCCCGTTCCCGAAGGACTTGACGTTGGTCGCAGTAGGTTCGCGGGTCGGACGACGCTGTGGAAACGTTGCCACGGACATCGGCCCGACAGGCCGGTGGCTGCTGTCGTGGCCGCAGGAGGGGGAGGGAGAGTGCACTGTGGTCACAACATCTCTGGTCCCCCCACCGCCGGCATGCACCGGCTTGACGGAACGCCGGTGTGAGGGTCCCACTGGGATCGGCTCGTCTTTGTTGGCGAAGCTGACAAGGCTTCAGATGGTGGCCCTCCACTCGTCGAGCTTCTCCACAACAAAGGGGAAGTCGAGGAGCAGTTGCACGCGCGCCAGCGCTTCTGCTGGCATAGGCGGCGGCGAGAGCTGCGTAGACTGTGACGCACTCCGACTTCCAACCGGGTTAGAAGGGGCTCTGTCATGGCCTCGCGGTCGCACGCCGAATCCACCGGCGTCCGAGCGCGCACGCCGGCCTGGTGCGTCCTGCGAATGGCGCAGACGGCTCTTTCCGCGGTGGTGCCCTGGGGCTCCAACACCGCTGTGTTGCTCATCGCGCGCGGCCTGGGAAGGGCGCGGCGCGGGTGCCAGCTGGGTGCCGTAGAGGCTGCCGCGCCGCCCGTGGGTAGCACAACCCCGCCCCCGGACCCAGCAGCGTGTGGCTCGTCGTCTCGGACTCGGACGACACCGCTCGCCTGGCTCCGATCGCCAGAATGTCGTGGATGCTCGCAGGCCACATCTCCGGCCCCATCCGTGGCCACCCGGCCGCCTGCTCGCACTGGCGCGGACGGGCCGGCTCCGCATGAGACAATCGCTGTGATCCCCTTTCTCTTGGGGGCCATGGTGACGATGAAGTCGGTGCGTTAACCTTCAAACCGGATTTTCACAGCTCGCAGCCCCCCTACCTGGCGCACCAAAGACGTCGGTGGAAACGACACCTATGGGATCATGGGGAATCCCTTCTACGGTCGACGGGCGCGGGGCTGTGGAAAGAGCGGGTTTAAGAGATCAACACGGGAGATTTATCCAGGTGCGGGCCGCAAGTGATGCGTAATACCCTACTCCTGCTGGCTTGTGTTTATCTGGTGTTCTTGGACTAGCTACAAAGCATGCAGGGTCCAAAAAGTCTGAATCCTCTCTCAGTATGCCGCGGGCCTCCTTTTATAGTCAAAGTGGTTGCCATAGTGGCACACAGGAGGTGGAAAGTTGTACAGTGGTCAAGTTTATCGCCTGACATCACAGGACAAAACGCATTAAATGCGCTACTTAGGTGTCCTCTTACTTTATCGGGGACGACAGCGAGGCCCGCCCCATCCGTCGCTGCTTCGCCTCGCATCCAGGCCAACGAGGCATGCATCGCCATGTTGGCTGGCAGGCTGCTGAGCTGGTGTGGTGGCAGAGTCTTCACGAAGATCTGCATGCCACCACGTAGGCGCTTGACTAGTTGGCTTAGGAGCCACGTACTGCCACGTGGGTACCTGCTCAGTTGGTGGGTCGGCCACTGAGCTGGGGCGGCGACGGGGCGGCAAGGCCTTGCCGCGGCCTTGCTGTTATTCCCGGCAAGGGTCTTGCCGGGGCCTTGTGGGTGCCCTCGGCAAGAGTCTTGCCGGGGCCTCGTGAGTATCTTTCGCAGGAGCCTTGCCGGGGCCTCGTGGGCATCCTCGGCAAGGGGCCCTGCTTTCGTCTTGTCCTTTGGTCTCTACCTAGGCCTCACATGCCTTCTGTCTTCACAAAGATCTGCATGCCACCATGGAGGCGCCTCCCGAGCCTTGGTTCCAATGTGGTTGATGACGTCAGAACTCTCAGACTCAAGGGTGGCAGCCCCGTTGGTGTTGGGTAAGTTGCCCTGGCAAGGCTCTTGCCGGGGCTGTGAAGGCCGCCCCGGGAAGGGCCTTGCCGGGGGAGTTTCACCTTGCCCCTCTGCTCCTCATGCTTCTGGTCTTGAGCATGGCTCTGGAGGTCTTGTGTCTTGGCTTCCTCTTCTATCCCGCCAATCGCGGCTGCGGGTGCGCGGCTGCGACTGCCCGCGCACAAGTAAAGGGGTGCAAAAAGGGCCCCTACTTTTGTACACCGACAATCAGTAGTCTCTGAAAGGCTGCACAGCTCCCAGCATTTCCTGGATATTATGGCAGACTGATACGTCTCCAACGTATCTATAATTTTTTATTGTTCCATGCTATTATAGTATCTGTTTTGGATGTTTTATATGCATTAATATTCTATTTTATATTATTTTTGGGACTAACTTATTAACCTAGAGCCCAATGCCAGTTTCTGTTTTTTCTTTTTTTTGAGTTTTACAGACAAGGAATATCAAACGGAGTTCAAACGGAATAAAACTTTTGCGATGATCTTTCTTGGAGAGGGAGTCAGAAGAGTCCTCAGGGACTGTAGGATCGAAAGTATGTCTAGAGGGGGGGTGATTAGATTAATTGACCAAATAAAAATCTATCATTTTCCCAATTTTAAGTTTTGGCAGATTTTAGCAACTAGCACAAGTCAAGCAATCAACCTACACATGCAAGAATAAGAGTATAGCAGCGGAATGTAAAAACATTGCACATGAAGGTAAAGGGAGGAGTTTGGAGGGAGCAAACGCAATGTAGACACGGAGATTTTTGGCGTGGTTCCGATAGGTGGTGCTATCGTACATCCACGTTGATGGAGACTTCAACCCACGAAGGGTAATGGTTGCATGAGTCCACGGAGGGCTCCACCCACGAAGGGTCCACGAAGAAGCAACCTTGTCTATCCCACCATGGCCATTGCCCACGAAGGACTTGCCTCACTAGGGTAGATCTTCAAGAAGTAGGCGATCTCCTTGCCCGTACCAACTCCTTGGTTCAACTCCACAATCTTGTCGGAGGCTCCCAAGTGACACCTAACCAATCTAGGAGACACCACTCTCCAAAAGGTAATAGATGGTGTGTTGATGATGAACTCCTTGCTCTTGTTCTTCAAATGATAGTCTCCCCAACATTCAACTCTCTCTCATAGATTTGGATTTGGTGGAAAGATGATTTGAGTGGAAAGCAACTTGGGGAAGACTAGAGATCAAGATTCTTATGGTTGGAATGGAATATCTTGGTCTCAACACATGAGTACGTGGTTCTCTCTCAGAAAATGTATGCTCGAAGTGTAGGCACATTCTGATGGCTCTCTCCATGAAAGAAGAGTGGGTGGAGGGGTATATATAGCCTCCACACAAAATCTAACCGTTACACACAATTTACCAAACTCGATGGGGCCGAATCATGAAACTCAGTCATACCGATTTAGTTCAAAATGTGAACGTTAGGCTTTTCTATGGGACCGACATGTCAACTCGGTGGGACTGATTTTATTAGGGTTAGGGCATAACGTAATCTCGGCGAGACCGATCACCTAAACTCGGTGAGACCGATTTCTGTAATAGGCAAACAGAGAGTTGGTCAGGCAAACTCGGTGGGACCGATTCACTCATTTCGGTGAGACCGAAACATTACGAAAGGGAAACGGAGAGTTTGCATTGCGAACTCGGTGGGACCGATCGCTCATCTCGGTTAGACCAAAATGTTATGAATGGAAACAGAGAGTTTGCAATCCCATCTTGGTGAGACTGAGATCCCTATCGGTGAGACCGAACTGGTTAGGGTTTCTGGCAGTGGCTATGTCAAATGAACTCGGTGGCGCCTGATAGATCAAATCGGTGGGGCCGAGTTTGACTTTTGGTTCGGGGCATATGTGGATATGAGAAAGTGGTTGAGGGCTTTTGGAGCATATCACTAAGCATTTTGAGCACACAAGCCATTAAGCAACACCTCATCCCTTAGTATTGGCTTTTCCTATGGACTCAATGTGATCTTGGATCACTAAAATGAAAATGTAGAGTCTTGAGCTTGAGCCAATGTGTGCCCTTAGCATTTTGAGGGGTCCACATTCCTAGTCCATGCCATGCCAATAATTGAACTTTCTGAAATGATCATCTTGAAAGAGCATTAGTTCAATGAGCTATATGTTGTTAGAAATTACCAAAACCACCGAGGGATAGTTGCACTTTCAATCTCCCCCTTTTTGGTAATTGATGACAACATATAGATCAAAGCTTCGACATATGATAATAAGATTGAAATGCATCGTTGCTTTGAGAAGTATGTGATAAGTAAGAGCTACCCCTAAATTTGTGCATTATTGAAAATTTACTTGTGAATGCAAATGCACAATCGATTAGGATCATGGGTTACTCTTCCATGTGACATACATCTTGGTGGAGCGCTCAAAATGATAGAAAGTAAAAACATGCACTCATCACCAAGGCAAAGTGAATGATCATATAGAATAGATAAGAGATAACATCATTCAAGCATAAATATTAACGTATGATATGATCAAACACATGATCAAATGAGCATCTCACACACATAACATAAGAGTATCAAGCAAGCACACAAAAGTATGAACCAAATAGCAAAATAGACAAAAGAAGCAAAAAACACTCTCTCTCGAAGCCTATGATCTATACATTTATCCCCCTTTGGCAACAAGTTACCAAAAAAGTTTGAAAATGCATAGTGCTATGCGTCTCTCTAGGCTTGATCTTCGGGAGGTGGTGTTGAGAGGACTCCAAGGATGAATGCATCTGTGGAAGTTGATGGAGCTGGTGGAGTGGCAACTGGAGGTGGCACTGATGCTATGGCTGCAGGTGCTGATGTAGTTGATCTTGTGTCAGCCATGGGCACTGCAGCAGATCTCTAACCTCTTGGCACTCTTTGAAAGGCATCTGTGGTAGCCTGCCCTTTCCTCTCCCCAGCTTCTTCCTGGAGCTGCTCAAATGCTGTCTGCATCTCTGTCACTTTTAAATCAAGATCATAGAACTTAGTCTCAAAGATCATTTCCAGGCTCTCTTGGTTTTGAGTCAGGGTGGCCAATCCCTTCTCAATCCTCAAGGTGGCTTGAATCAGATATCCAAGTTGATCTTGCTTAGATTTGAGAAACACTTGAGATGCCTCCTCAGCACTTGGCATCTTTGCACTTTCTCAGCCTTAGCTTTCTCTCTTTTTTCTTGTGCCTGTGCAGATGTAGGATCTTCTTCATTCATGACAACTGTGTTGTCCTCAATATCTGGTCTCAAGGGTAGATGCTCCTTGTCCAAAAAATAAGTGAATGTGCCCATCTTTGAGTTGATGAGCACCTGGATGTGTGGAGCATACCCACAAGATCTTTTCTGATCTGCAACTGTCCTCTTGATTGTTTCCACAATCAGGCTCATGACTTTGAATTTTTGGGGCACATCAAACAATTGCAGCAAGTTGATGGAATGGCGTCTGATTATCTTGTCATCTCCAGATTTGGGCAACAAGGTACGCCTCAAGATGGTGTTAATTGTGGCCAAACCAGATAACAGATAATGAACAGAGCCCAGCTTATGAGTTTCCACGGCTTTGTCAGGAATCTCCTTATACATGTTGGCCATTGAGTTGTGGTCTTTCTTCTTCTTGGCATAGACATCCAAGTCATCCTCATGCTCTTCAGGGGCATTGATCAATTTTTCCCACTCAACAACTGTTGATTGGTACCTTGTACCCTCAGACATCCAGACAATTCTGCCATCTCGATAGAAATGAGATGTAGAATAGAATTGCATAATGAGCTCATCATTCCACTTGGTCAACTTCTGACCCACAAACTTGTCCACTCCACACAGCCTAAAGCTCTCATGTACACCTGGAAAATGATCTTAATTCTCATCAATGTATTTCCAATCTGCCCACTTCATATCACAAACAATGGGCTTCTTATCAAGCAAGATAGTCTCATAGAAATCCTGCTGCTCCTTGGTGTGGAACCTATAATCCACAACAGTCCTTCTCCTCACATCATATGGATCAGTTTGTCTCCAAAGTCTGAGACCTACATCCTTCCTGATGTTCATGTCTTCTGCCACTGGATGACTATCATCATGGTCAGGGATCTTGGGCTTGAGTTCCTAAGCACTTGGGCTTTAGCATCTTCTTCATCAATCTCAAGCACTGGGGCCTTGTTCTTTTCAGCAGCTAGAATATTCCTTGTGCTCCTCTTGGGTGCAGTCTTTGGAGCTGGAGCAGAAGCTTTGGGAGCTATCTTGGGCTTAGAAGGTGCAGCTCCAGACTTGATAGCATCCTCCATCAGCTTTTGAGTCTTTGATGCTAGTGCAACATCTTCTTCCTGAAAGTGCAGTCATGCCCTTAATCGTATTTTGATGTTGATGATAACATGCATATTGGGACTAATCCTGTTTATCAAGTATATTTCAGGATTATGTCTCAAGGGCCATGTGTGCATGTGTGGATCATGAATATGGACATATATATATATATATATCACTCAAGAGCAGAGATACAAGACAAAGACAAAAGCTTCCGTTCTTTTTCGGTTTGTTCTTGAGTATAGGGATCCCGCACTATTAAGAGGGGATCGTTGGATTTCGTGAAAGAACTTGCTCAAAACCCACAAAATATCCTCTCTCAACATCTCTGTTTCATCTCTAATTCTTCCTCTACCTTGTGCACAAAAACTGGTATGATTCTAAGCTAGTAGGTTCAGCTATCACCGAACGTCCGAATGTCTACGGACGTCCGACAGCTCCAGTACACTATGTGGCTCAACGGTCAGTTTTACATCACTATATATAGCCTCCTCCCTCCCACGGGATAAGGTTGACCATTCACTTTGAGCTTTCTAAGAACACATCTCACTCCCTCTCTTGATTCCCTACACCAAATCCTAGACCCCCAAAGGATTTGTGCACATTTGAGAGAAGTTCTCCAATCAAGTGATAGATCCACTCCTTCCCCTTCTTCTCACCAAAGGAATTCGTGATTTGAGCAAGTTCTTGAGAATTTCCCAACGTTCTTGTTACTCTTGGAGGTTGGAGACTCCTAGGAGGTAGGAGTCTTTCGGAGAGGAATCGGCCATTGTGATTACCCCCAGAAAAGTTTGTGAGGGTTTGGAGACCACCCCAAGGTCTACCACTAGTGGTTGATAAACGCCTTTGTGGTGTTGTCTCAAAGGGAGAATAGGGTGAGCCTTCGTGGCGTTGGTGTGCCTTCGTGGTAACATCCACCTCTCTAACAGTGACATAGCTTCCCTCCAAGGAAGTGAACATTGGCATACATCCTCGTCTTCCGGAGTTGCGGTTATCCCTAACCCTAACTCTCTACTTGTGGTTACTTGTCTCTTAGCACTTACTTATATCATATTGTGCTTGCTTACTCACCTAGTTGTGTTACTTGTTTATCTTGCTTAGCTCCTAGTATTACTTGCAATTGTTAGGCTCAGTGACATATTCCGCATTATTGCCTAAAATTTCTAAGTAACAATTAAATTTTTTTAGTGTACCTATTCACCCCCCTCTAGGTCCATCTCGATCCTTTCACTTCCTCCTCTTCATCTTCAGCTGGATCTCTTATCATAGAGGATCTCCCAATGACTTTGGCAATAGTCTTCTTGACCCTCTCTTTCCTCTTCTTGCCTTCCCCAGCCTCCTTTGGTTCAAGTGTGAACTCCATAGTTTCCTGAGTTGAGGATCTGGCCTTAGACATAGGAACTCTCTTTGCTGGAGCCTTCTTGTGCGGACCTGGCTTTGTTGCAACAGCAACATATTCCTTCTTCAACACCTTCTTCTTGGAGTTGGCCTCCTCCTCAGCAGCAACATAGTCCTTATCCTCTGAGTCACAGTTTCTCTTCCTCCTTGACCTTGTGGCTGCTTTGGGCAAGTTGCTTGCTGTACTCTTGCTGCCCTCATCATAGCTGCTAGAGGGACTAGTGCCCTCACTCAGGTTCACCTGCTCTTCTGACTTGTTTTGGCTATCACTCTGATCTGATATTCTGACAAAGCAAACTGACTGCTGACCCTGTGAATGGTTATAGATGAGATAGAGTGGATGAGCATCACAAAGTGCAGAGTTTTTGCAAAACAAATGAGTCAAACACTTAGTTTTAGTTTTCCACAGAAAGCATTTCGGAGCTACCGATTTCTTAAACTCGGTGACACCGAAGCAACTTTTGGAGTCTAAACTAGTGAAATCGGTCAGACCGAGACACAGTTCGGTGACTTCGAGATTGCTAGGGTTTCACAGAGAGTTGAACTCGGTCACACCGATTTGCAACTTTCGGTCAGACCGAAAAGTGCAAGTGCAATGGTCTAGGCCAAATCGGTGAGACCAATTTCCACAACTCGGTCAGTCTGAGATGAGTTCGGCGGAAACCTAACCCTAAATTTTCGAATCAAATCTAATCTAAGGGATGTTCTTGCTGGACAGGATGATCTCATACGTGGTAAAGAACATGGCATTTGCTTTGTGCTAAGAATCGGAGTAAGGAACAACACAAAGTTTCGAACTCATACCCTAGTTCGGTGATGAGCTCGCTACGGCGGCAACGACGGGGTTTAATTCTGTTGACGGCGACAGAGACCAGCGGCGGGAGGTCACTGGCAACGAGAGGACGATCCGGAGACCCGAGATGGCAGAGCACGACACACACGGGCTGAAGGGTTTTGGAGAAATTTCCAAAATTTGACCCGACGGTATATATATCCTGACCCTGTCAGTGTGACCGAGTGGAACAACTCGGTGGCACCGAGATGCAGAATCGCAAGCAGTTACTGCAACTCGGTGTGACCGAAAGTTCTAATCGGTTGCACCGAGATTGAAAACCTAGATCAACTCAGTGACCTCGGTCAGACCGAAAAGGATGAATTGGTCAGACCAAAATGCATAGAGAGGTTTTGGAAGTTTAATTCTATGAAAAATCGGGGACTCCGAGTGCTCCTCACACAGAGTGTTCGAATCTGACTTGATCAAACTTTGTGATGTAACATGAATAGAGTTTTAGACGAGAAAAGCATGATAGCTAGAGGAGGTTCTTAGGCATTCTTGTCCATCCATTAGGCAAAAGAAAAAGAGCCAAACAATCAAAGCAACAAATGGATATCCTCGAATGAGTAAAATATGCAACCAACATGCTCACACAATAAAATGGCAAATGAAATATGTGACAAAGCATGCACAAACACTCTAGCATCTATGAAGCAATTGGCGATGACTAGGTCATCTATATATGAGTATATTTACTTAGGAGGCAAATGAGAACATTTGATCATAGGTCATACTCATCGTTTAAGCACAAGTGGGGTTACCACTTTTACATAAAGCATTGTTGTGTTCACACCGTTAGAGTTGCTTTAGCTCAATATTTTGAGTAAAGCTCCCCCTAGATGTGATATCCCCACTAAGAGGGATGAACTAACCTTGGGTTTTGTCGATGATGACTTCATGTAGATGTTGAAGATTTGGATGCTCAAGGTTGATGTAGATCATTCGGAGCAATCCATTGGAGTGAGTTGCACTTTCAATACCTACATGGGTTAGTCCCATAAGGAACAAACAAAGATATCCATGGACATAGAATGAGGTTCATACATGATGATGTCCATCAAAGCATTAGGTTATCTTGTCCCTTGTCTTACAAACGAGAGGGTTTGTTACTCCTTGAACTAGTGCAAGATGTGGAAGTTGTTTGCACTTGTCCTTGCCAAAATGATATGAATGGAGTATGTTGGCGGAATCACCTTCAAGAACTCTCTAGTTCTTCTTCTTCGGGATCCACATCAACTTGATGGGAATCCTTGGAGTTGTAGTCGTACTTGATGAAGTAGAACTTGATGTAGTCTTGGGAACCCACTTGACCAAGGCCTTGGGAGCTTCTTCAACTGCATCAATCTCTTCTTGAAGCTTGTCCTTGCCTTTTTGCTTGTGGTCTTGTGGTGGAAGATCATCTTGGGCTTGTGTCCCCTTGAAAGAAGTAGGATCATACTTCTCTTGTTGAGGAACAAACTTCGTCTTGGGTTATTGATCTTCTTCCCACTCAACTCCATTGGCATTGAACTTTCGTTCAAAGCCAACACCTTGATTCTTCCGGTGTCTTCCTTGCTTGCGTACAATTTCCTCAAATTACTTACTTCCGGCAAGGCTTTTGTAAACACCTTTCTCTATAATTCCCTTCAATAAGCTATTTTCTTGCTCAAGTGTAACTTGGCTAAGAGAATCATTAGTGGAATCAAGAGAACTACTAGAAGCAACAATATTGGATTTAACATGATCATTGTTACTACTAGAAGAAGAATCTTTCTTACTCTTGTTGCTAGATTTTACTTGTGGCATGTAAGTAGACAAGAGTAAACACTTGGCAATGTAAGAAGAACTTTTCTTGCGAAGATCATCATTGATCGCTTTTAAGAACCCATGCTCTTGCTCAAGGTTGATCTCTTCAAAGCGTAGCTTCTCATGAGTCTTTATAAGTTCTCGATGATCTTGCAAGGTAATTTCATGAGCTAACTTAAGAGTGTTTAGTTCTTTAGTTAGACACTCAATCTCCTTCTTATCATCATCATTCGTTTTATCTTGATTAGTATGATTAATAGCAATTTCATCAAAGTTTTCATCACTAGAGCAACAAGTAAATCATCATCACCTAGCAAATCATCTTCATCACTATTGAAATCAACATACTCGGGGTGTGATACCTTTGGGCTTCTAGCCATGAAGCATCTTCCAATTCATTCATTTGGTGAGTCAAATATGTCGTAGGAGTTGGTTGACACAAGTGCTAGACTGGCAACACCTTCATCTTGAGTATATTCAGAGTCGGAGTGATAACTTCTCTCGGAGTGATGGTCGGAGTCAGAGCCGGATACCCATTCATCAACGTGAGCTTGATGTCTTCGTTTTGTGTAGCTCCTTGATGACTTGTCCTCCCTTTCCGAATCCTTGCTTCTTCGAGAGGTTCATCATTCATAACGATCATCTCTACTCCTTCTCTCTCTTGGAGTTCTTCTCTTCTACTTCTCCTTTTGTGTGAGTATTCTCTTCTTTTGCAGGGAGCCGTACACTCATTGGAGTAGTGTCCGGGTCTTCCACAATTGTAGCAATTATGCTCACGAGTTGAAGATCTTTTGTCATTGTAGGAACTTGACTTGGAACTTCTTTCCTTGCTTCTACTCTTGTAGAACTTGTTGAAGTTCTTTACCATTAGGCTCAATTCCTCATTGAAGGTTTGTTTCTCACTTGATGATGTAGGAGCGTCACATGAGGCTTTGTTAGCACCACTTGTCTTGTTGTGAAGCTCTTCCTTATCCTTGAGTGACATCTCATGAGCAACAATTCTTCCAATGACTTTCGTTGGCTTGAGATCTTTGTAATTGGGCATCATTTGGATCAATGTGCACACGGTATCATATTTTCCATCCAAGGCTCTTAGGATCTTCTTGATGATGAATCTATCGGCCATCTCTTCACTTCCTAAGCCGGCAATCTCATTTGTGACGAGAGCAAGCCTAGAGTACATTTCAGCGACACCTTCACCATCCTTCATTTTGAACTTGTCAAGTTGACTTTGTAGCACATCCAATTTGGATTCCTTGATGGAGTCGGTACCCTCATGCATATCAATCAAAGTATCCCAAATTTCCTTTGCATTCTCAAGACGGCTGATTTTGTTGAATTCTTCGGGGCACAATCCGTTGAAGAGGATATCGCAAGCTTGAGCATTGTATTGCAGCATCTTCAACTCTTCCGCGGTAGCTTCACGGTTTGGTTCAATCCCATCAAAGAATTCACCTTGCAAGCCAATACACACAATAGCCCAAACGGCGGGGTTATGTCGAGGAATATGCATTTTCATCTTATGCTTCCGACTAGCAAAATTAGTACCATCAAAGTAAGGACCTCTACGGTGGTAATTTCCCTCGCTAGACGCCATACTCTCCTAGGTTGTGAAACCAAGGATATGATCACCAAAAGCAATGGAAATCAAGGCAAATGGAGACCAAAGCTCTGATACCACTTGTAGGATCAAAAGTATGTCTAGAGGGGGGTGATTAGACTACTTGACCAAATAAAAATCTATCATTTTCCCAATTTTAAGTTTTGGCCAATTTTAGCAACTTAGCACAAGTCAAGCAATCAACCTACACATGCAAGTCTAAGAGTATAGCAGCAGAATGTAAAAACATTGCACATGAAGGTAAAGGAAGGAGTTAGGAGGGAGCAAATGCAATGTAGACACAGAGATTTTTTGCTTGGTTCCGATAGGTGGTGCTATCGTACATCCACGTTCATGGAGACTTCAACCCACGAAGGGTAACGGTTGCGCGAGTCCATGGAGGGCTCCACCCACGAAGGGTCCACGAAGAAGCAACCTTGTCTATCCCACCATGGACATCACCCACGAAGGACTTGCCTCACTAGGGTAGACTTGCCCGTACAAACTCCTTGGTTCAACTCCACAATCTTGTCGGAGGCTCCCAAGTGACACCTAACCAATCTAGGAGACACCACTCTCCAAAAGGTAATAGATGGTGTGTTGATGATGAACTCCTTGCTCTTGTGCTTCAAATGATAGTCTCCCCAACACTCAACTCTCTCTCACAGATTTGGATTTGGTCGAAAGATGATTTGAGTGGAAAGCAACTTGGGGAAGGCTAGAGATCAAGATTCTTGTGGTTGGAATGGAATATCTTGGTCTCAACACATGAGTATGTGGTTCTCTCTCAGAAAATGTATGCTCGAAGTGTAGGCACATTCTGATGGCTCTCTCCATGAATGAAGAGTGGGTGGAGGGGTATATATTGCTTCCACACAAAATCTAACCGTTACACACAATTTACCAAACTCGGTGGGACCGAATCATGAAACTTAGTCAGACCGACTTAGTTCAAAATGTGAATGTTAGGCTTTTCGATGGGACCGACATGTCAACTCGGTGGGACTGATTTTATTAGGGTTAGGGCATAACGTAATCTCGGTGAGACCGATCACATAAACTCGGTGAGACCGATTTCTGTAATAGGCAAACAGAGAGTTGGTCAGGCAAACTCGGTGGGACCGATTCGCTCATTTCGCTGAGACCGAAACGTTATGAAAGGGAAACAGAGAGTTTGAATCAGGAACTCGGTGGGACCGATTGCTCATCTCGGTTAGACCGAAACTTTACGAAGGGAAACAAAGAGTTTGCAATCCCATCTCGGTGAGACCGAGATCCCTATTGGTGAGACCGAACTGATTAGCGTTTCTGGCAATGGCTATGTCAAATGAACTCGGTGGCGCCGGATAGATCAAATCGGTGAGGCCGAGTTTGACTTTTGGTTTGGGACAATGTGGATATGAGAAAGTGGTTGAGGGCTTCTGGAGCATATCACTAAGCATTTTGAGCAAGCAAGCCATTAAGCAACACCTCATCCCCTTTTAATAGTATTGGCATTTCCTATGGACTCAGTGTGATCTTGGATCACTAAAATGAAAATGTAGAGTCTTGAGCTTGAGCCAATGTGTGTCCTTAGCATTTTGAGGGGTCCACATTCCTAGTCCATGCCATGCCAAGCATTGAACTTTCTGAAATGATCATCTTGAAAGAGCATTAGTTCAATGAGCTATATGTTGTTAGGAATTACCAAAACCACATAGGGATAGTTGCACTTTCAGGGACCCAGAAGCCCTCAGGGCGCGACCTGGGGGGCGCCCCTGGCTTGTGCCCCCCCGGGAGTCCTCCAACCCTAATTCTTGGCGTATAAATTCCCAAATATTCCCAAACCAACAGAAGCATCCACCAAAATACTTTTTCACCGCCGCAAGCCTCTGTTCCCATGAGATCCCATCTTGGGGCCTTTTCCGGCACCCTGCCGGAGGGGGATTCGATCATGGAGGGCTTCTACATCAACCTTATTGCCCTAGCGATGAAGCGTGAGTAGTTTACCACAGACCTACATGTCCATAGCTAGTAGCTAGATGGCTTCTTATGTCTCTTTGATCTTCAATACAATGTTCTCCTCGATGTTCTTGGAGTTCTATCCGATGTAATATTCTTTTACGGTGTGTTTGCCGAGATCCAATGAATTGTAGATTTATGATCATTTTATCTATGAATATTATTTGTGTCTTTTCTGAATTCCTATATGCATGATTAAATATCTTTTTATTTCTCTTCGAATTATCGGTTTGGTTTGGCCAACTAGATTGGTTCTTCGCCAACTAGATTGGTTTTTCTTGCAATGGGAGAGGTGCTTGGTTTTGGGTTCAATCTTGCGGTGTCCTCACCAAGTGACATGGTAGGGGTAGCAAGGCACGTATTGTATTGTTGCCATCAAGGGTAAAATATGGGGTTTCCATCATATTGCTTGAGTTTATCCCTCTACATCATGTCATCTTACTTAAGGCGTTACTCCGTTCTTATGAACTTAATACTCTAGATGCATGCTGGATAGCGATCGATGTGTGGAGTAATAGTAGTAGATGCAGAATCGTTTTGATCTACTTGACACGGACGTGATGCCTATATTCATAATCATTGCCTTGGATATTGTTATAACTTTGCGCTTTTCTATCAGTTGCTCGACAGTAATTTCTTCACCCACCATATGTTTTCTTTCAAGAGAGAAGCCTCTAGTGAAACCTATGGCCCCCGGGTCTATAAACCAAAAAACCCAAAATACCTTGCTGCAATTTTTTTTACTTTGTTTTACGTTTTAGTAATCTTTTATATCTATCTCTATTAGATCTCATCCTTGCAAGTGACCGTGAAGGGATTGACAACCCCTTTATCGCGTTGGGTGCAAGTGTTTTATTGTTTGTGCATGTGCATAGATTGGAGACTTGCTCGTATCTCCTATTGGATTGATACCTTGGTTCTCAAACTGAGGGAAATACTTATCTCTACTTTGCCGCATCACCCTTTCCTCTTCAAGGGAAAAACCAACGCAAGCTCAAGAAGTAGCAGGAAGAATTTCTGGCGCCGTTTCCAGGGAGGTTCTACGTCAAGCCTACCAAGTACCCATCATAAACTCTCATCTCTTGCATTACATTTTTTTGCCATTGGCCTCTCGTTTTCCTCTCCCCCACTTCTAAACATATTCAGAAAACAAAAAAATATTTACGTTTTTATGCGACTTTCTTCCATTCGTCTTTTCGTTTGCTTGTGTGCTCGATTGCTTGCTTTGTCACGATAACTCAAGAGAATACTAAGTTGTGTGACTTTTCCAACAAATAATAATGATTTTATTAGTACTCTGATTGCTCCTGCCACTAGTGCGGAATCTTATGAGATTAATGCCGCTTTGTTGAATCTTGTTAAGAAAGAACAATTTTGTGGCCTTCCTAGTGAAGATGCCGCATCCCATCTAAATACTTTCATTGAGTTGTGTGATATGCAAAAGAAAAAAGATGTGGAAAATCATATTGTTAAATTGAAGCTATTTCCGTTCTCACTACGAGATCATGCAAAAACTTGGTTTTCATCTTTGCCTAAAAATTGTATTAATTCATGGAATAAGTGTAAAGATGCTTTTATTTCCAAGTATTTTCCTCCCGCTAAGATCATCTCCCTTAGGAACAATATAATGAATTTTAAGCAACATGATCATGAACATGTTGCACAATCTTGGGAGAGGACGAAATTGATGATAAGAAATTGCCCTACTCATGGTTTAAGTTTATACATGATCATACAAATTTTTTATGCCAGAGTGAATTTTGCATCTAGAAATCTTTTAGATTCCGCCGTGGGAGGTAGTTTTATGGAAATCACATTAGGAGAAGCTACTAAACTCCTATATAATATTATGACTAATTACTCTCAATGGCATATCGAAAGAACTTCTATTAGTAAAGAAGTGCATGCGATTGAAGAAATTAATACTTTGAGTGGAATGATGGATGAACTTATGAAATTGATTGCTAGTAAGGGTGCTCCTATTGATCCTAATGATATGCCTTTGTCTACTTTTATTGAGAATAATAATGAATCTGTGGATGTGAATTTTGTTGGTAGGAACAATTTTGGTAACAATGCGTATAGAGGTAATTTCAACCCTATGCCATTTGCTAGTAATTCCTCTAATAATTATGGTAATTACTAAAATAATTCTTATGGAAATTATAATAAAATACCCTCTGATCTTGAGAACAATATTAAAGATTTTATAAATTCTGAAAAGAATTTCAATGCTATGGTTGAAGAAAAATTACTCAAGATTAATGATTTGGCTAGGAACATTGATAGAATTTCTCTTGAGATTGATCCTTTGAAAATTAGATCTATGCCACCCAGGCATGATATTAATGAATCTCTAAAAGCTATTAAAATTTCTATTGATGAATGTAAATAAAGAATCGCTAGGATGCGTGCTAAGCGAGATTGGTTTGTAAAAGCGTGTTCTTCTATTTCTTATGATAATAATGATGAAGATCGTAAAGTCCTTGATGTGAATCCTATTGAATCTTTGTTTTCTAATATAAATCTTGAGAAAGATGGGACTGGAGATGAGTCAACTTTAGCTAGAAGGCGTCCCAATGATTTGGAGTTTAAGGATCTTAATGAAAATCTTGATAAAAGTGGGATTGGAGAGATCAAAACTTTACACTACAAAAAAAGACACATCCGTGACATTTTGGGCCGAACGAATTTTTTTCTGTCATACATATGACACTTCTATGACGATAATTGTGACAAAACCCGGTATCATCATAGACGTGGTGGGCTCCTACTTCTATGACAAAAAATCATGACAGAAAATGGGCTTTTCGTCCTGGGCGGGCCGGAGACGCAACTGCATGACATTCTTTGGGCTGTCCATGACGGAAAAAACCGTGGGAGAAGCGAGGGCGAGGAAAATTTCGGGGAGTTCCCGGTTACGGTGGGAGGTCGGGGGCCGAGCGATGCGCGTTTCTCTCGTACACATACGCGCGTGTGTGCGAGGTGTTGGCTCTAACTGAACCCGAGCGAGGCGTTGGGCTCGAACTGAACCTGAGCGATTGCACTGCAGGCTACGCGTTACTGAACCCGAGCGATCGATCGATGGCTGTTAACTGAACCCGATCGAGTGATTCCTTCGCTACTGCTGCTAACTGAAGCTGATCGATGCTGCCTCTGGGATGAACAGTGAGTGTTGCGCGCGGGGGGGGGGGGGGTTGGATGAACAGTGAGCGGTGGCGTTGCCTCTGGATGGACATGACCCCGTGGTGTGGAGGGTTGGATGAACAGTAGACGGTGGAGGGGTGCCCGTGGAGGGGTGGTTGAATAGGACCCCGTGGTGTGGAGGGCTGGATGAATAGTAGATGGTGGAGGGGTGCCCGTGGAGGGGTGGTTGAACAGTAGCCGGTGCAGTAGCGCGCGGTGGAGGCTGGATGAACAGGAGCCAGTGGAGGCTGGAGGAGGTCGACGGTAGCCCGTGGAGGCTGGAGGAGGTCGATGGTGGAGATGAACAGTATCCTGTGGAGTCCCGTTTTGCGGTACGCCACACCCCTCCCGATGAACAGGACCCCCGTTTCGACCGTAGGAGGTCCGTTTCGTCCGTTTTGCGGCACGCCACACCCCTCCCAATCAACAGGACGCCCGTTTCGACCGTAGGAGGTCCATTTCCTCCATTTTACGGTACACCACACCCCTCCCAATCAACAGGACCCCCGTTTCGACCGTAGGAGGTCCGTTTCCTCCGTTTTAAGGTACGCCAGACCCCTCCCGATGAACAGGATCCCGTTTCAAACGCGGCCGGTCGAACACAAGGCCGTTTACTCCGTTCTGCGGTACGCCAGGCCTCGTTTCCATCGCCTATTTCGTCCAAGCCCTCCCGATGAACATGACCACGCATTCCGTTCCGACCCAGCCGGTTGGCTCCCACGCGTTCCGTTGCCTCCCGATGAACACGACGCATTCTGTTGCATCCCCATGAACACGACGAATTCCGTTGCCTCCCCATGAACACGACAACGACGCTGTTTCTCCGTTCCGACATAGCCATGTCAATGAGCCCTCGCCGTACGTATGCGCGAGTAGGCGTTCGAGACCCCGCCCGTATGTACACATACGTGGCCGTATTTTCTTTCTTGCACCCTGGTCGCTGTACGTACGTGTACATGCTACGTGCGCGCCTCTACTACGACACGTGCGCGCCTCTACATCCACCAGTATATATGTACGTACACGTTCGCGACCAGAATGACAATGCTACGTACGCTTCGACCAGGTGGGTCCCGACTGTCAGGCACTTCCTTGCGTGCGAAGATGTAGCTGGTGGGTCCCAGCAGTCAGGGGGCGAATCATTTTGTTTTTTTGCTCGGACGCACTTCCTTGCGTGCAAAGGTGTAGCTAGTGGGTCCCAGCAGTCAGGTGGAAACATATTTTTTGCGAAATAAGGTGGCCCGTCCGGTGGGTCCCCGCTGTCAGGTGGAGGAATAATTATTTTGCGTGTAATAAGGAGGCACTTCCTTGCTGCGGCCGTGGACCCAGCTGTCAGCGTCTCCACGCACAGTACTCTTCCGATGGAAGTCGGTCGTTGACCACATTGACCACGCCGCGCCGAGAGCACCACGGCGGTGGACGACGGCGAGGCCTAGGAAGGGGACGACACGGAGGCAGGGAAGACTCGGCGGTTGTTTCCCACGCGGAGGGGAGTACGACTGTACGAGGGTTTACTGGTTCATCTGCCATCGCCGGAGAATAACAGCAGGTGTGGGTGAGTAGAGGGATGGCTAGGCCAGCGATGGGAGTACGGTGGGGCGGTGAAGCCTGCGCGGCAGCACAGCCGGCCGCGGGGAGGAGGGAGCAGGCAGTCCCGCTGGCGCTTGTTTGAGCGGCTGGAGCAGGAAGAGCAGAGAATTAATAAGCACGACGGCCGTTGGATGGACATCCAACAGTCAGTGCTTGTGTGTCAACCATTTTTTAGGAAAGCCTCAAATCTGTGGAAAACAACATACAACCCATCTGCCATTATTTCTAATAATTTACAGCCCATTTGCTAATTCTTAAGGGTTTTTTTGGAGCCCATATTCTTTTTGTTAGCATTACAGCCCATATTGTGGCCACGGTTACAAAATTATACAAAATTTTGCATATTTCGGTGCGGTCCGAACTGTTTTTAATCCCGAAATTTTGACTCACATTCAAACTGATTTCAAAAATAAATGTATATCAATATAAAATCCAACAAATTCTCCACGCATAAAAATTAATGTAATTTAAAATCTTGAAATGAAAAAAAGATATTTGAAACTAATTGCCGGTTTGATGTGTTTTAAAAATGTACAACCCATTTCTCATTACCGATGGGCCATTTTCTCGGCCAGCCGAATGAAAGCTCTCCTCGTCTTGAAAGATTTGCAGCCCAACAGGCATGACAAAGCGACTTACTTGGCAAATCACAAAAAAACTGGGCTGTGGCCGTGGACCCAGCTGTCAGCCTCTCCACGTACAGTACTCTTCCGATGGAAGTCGTTCCTTGACCACGTTGACCACGCCGCGCGGAGAGCACCACAGCGGTGGACGACGGCGAGGCCTAGGAAGGGGACGACGCGGAGCCGGGGAAGACGCGGCAGTGGAAGCCCGCGCGAAGAGGAGTACGAGGGTTCACTGGTTCGGCTGCAGTGTGAGGCTGCCGTCGCCGCAGGGCCTGGCCAGCGGTGGGAATAGTAGGGGGCGGTGAGGCTTCCGCGGCAGCACAGCCGGCCACGGGAGGCAGGAGCATGCGGCACGACCGGCGCTACTTTGGGTGGCTGGAGCAAGAAGACCAGAGGTTGAAGAAGCACTACGGCCGTTGGATGGACATCGTACGGTCACTGGAGCTAGAATCGTTCATATTGACTAAGTTGACAAAGCCCTTCATCCCCGTCAACTTAGTAGGCCCACAAGTCAGCCTCCCACCAAGGTGGGTCCCAGCTAGCCCGGGGGAGTATTCATTTTTTTGTGCGTAATAAGGAGGCACTTCCAGTGGGTCCGAGCTGACAGCGGGGTGGGGGGGCGTTTTTTTCACGAAATACGATGGCTCATCCGGTGGGTCCCAGCAGTCAAGGGGAAATGATTTTTCTCGCAAAATACTGGTGGCCCGTCCGGTGGGTCCCCGCTGTCAGGTGGAGGAATAATTATTTTCCGCGTAATAAGGAGGCACTTCCTTGCGGCTGCGGTGGACCCAGCTGTCAGCCTCTCCACGTACAGTACTCTTCCGATGGAAGTCGGTCGTTGACCACATTGAACACGCCGCGCCAAGAGCACCACGGCGGTGGACGACGGCGAGGCCTAGGAAGGGGACGACGCGGAGCCGGGCAAGGCGCGGCAGTGGATGCCCACGCGGAGAGGAGTACGAGCGTTCACTGGTTCGGCTGCGGTGTGAGGCTGCCGTCGCCGCAGAATAACAGGGGGTGTGGGTGAGTGCAGGGATGGCCTGGCCAGTGGTGGGAGTAGTATGGGGGCGGTGAGGCCTCCGCGGTAGCACAGCCGGCCACGGGAGGCAGGAGCAGGCGACACGACCGGCGCTGCTTACGGTGGCTGGAGCAAGAAGACCAGAGGTTGAAGAAGCACTATGGCCATTGGATGGACATCATACGCTCACTGGAGTATTGACTAAGTTGACAAAGCCCTCCGTCCCCGTCAACTTAGTAGGCCCACAAGTCAGCCCAACAATATGGTGGGTCCCAGCTAGCAGGGGGTATTCATTTTTTTGGGCGTAATAAGGAGGCACTTCCTTGCGTGCGAAGATATAGCTGGTGGGTCCGACCTGTCAGCGGGGGGAACGTTTTTTTCCCGAAATACAGAGGCCCTTCCTGTGGGTCCTAGCTGTCAGGTGGAGGAATCATTATTTTGCGCGTAATAAGGAGGCATTTCCTTGCGTGCGGCCGTGGACCCAGCTGTCAGCCTCTCCACGTACAGTCCACTTCCGATGGATGTCGTTCATTGACCATGTTGACAAGGCCGCGCCGAGAGCACCAGGGCGGTGGACGACGGCGAGGCCTAGGAAGGGAACGACACGGAGCCAGGAAATACTCGGCAGTTGTTTCCCACGCGGAGCAGTACGAGGGTTTACTGGTTCGTCTGCCGTCGCCGGAGAATAACAGCAGGTGTGGGTGACTAGAGGGATGGCTAGGCCAGCGATGGGAGTACGGTGGGGCGGTGAGGCCTGCGCGGCAGCACAGCCGGCCACGGGGAGGAGGGAGCAGGCAGTCCCGCCGGCGCTTGTTTGAGCGGCTGGAGCAGGAAGAGCAGAGATTGAAGAAGCACGACGGCCGTTGGATGGACATCCAACAGTCAGTGCTTGTGCGTCAACCTTTTTTAGGAAAGCCTCAAATCTGTGGAAAACAGCATACAGCCCATCTGCCATTATTTCTAATAATTTATAGACCATTTGCTAATTCTTAGGGTTTTTTTGGAGCCCATATTCTTTTTGTTAGCATTACAGCCCATATTGTGGCCACGGTTAAAAAATTATACGAAATTTTCCATATTTCGGTGCGGTCCGAACTGTTTTTAATCCCGAAATTTCGACTCACATTCAAACTGATTTTAAAAATAAATGTATATCAATATAAAATCCAACAAATTCTCCACGCATAAAAATTAATGTAATTTAAAATCTTGAAATGAGAAAAAAGATATTTGAAACTAATTGCCGGTTTGATGTGTTTTAAAAATGTACAGCCCATTTCTCATTACTGATGGGCCATTTTCTCGGCCAGCCGAATGAAAGCTCTCCTCGTCTTGAAATATTTGCAGCCCAACAGGCCTGACAAAGCGACTTACTGGGCAAATCACAAAAAAACTGGGCTGTGGCCGTGGACCCAGCTGTTAGCCTCTCCACGTACAGTACTCTTCCGATGGAAGTCGTTCCTTGACCACGTTGACCACGCTGCGCGGAGAGCACCACGGCGGTGGACGACGGCGAGGCCTAGGAAGGGGACGACGCGGAGCCGGGGAAGACGCGGCAGTGGAAGCCCGCGCGGAGAGGAGTACGAGGGTTCACTGGTTCGGCTGCGGTGTGAGGCTGCCGTCGCCGCAGGGCCTGGCCAGCGGTGGGAATAGTAGGGGGCGGTGAGGCCTCTGCGGCAGCATAGCCGGCCACGGGAGGCAGGAGCATGCGGCACGACCGGAGCTGCTTTGGGCGGCCGGAGCAAGAAGACCAGAGGTTGAAGAAGCACTTCGGCCGTTGGATGGACATCGTACGGTCACTGGAGCTAGAATCGTTTATATTGACTAAGTTGACAAAGCCCTTCGTCCCCGTCAACTTAGTAGGCCCACAAGTCAGCCTCCCACCAAGGTGGGTCCCAGCTAGCCGGGGGAGTATTCATTTTTTTATGCGTAATAAGGAGGCACTTCCGGTGGGTCCGAGCTGACAGCGGGGGGAACGTTTTTTTCGCGAAATACGGTGGCCCGTCCGGTGGGTCCCAGCAGTCAGGGGGAAATGATTTTTTCGCAAAATACTGGTGGCCCGTCCGGTGGGTCCCCGCTATCAGGTGGAGGAATAATTATTTTTCGCGTAATAAGGAGGCACTTCCTTGCGACTGCCGTGGACCCAGCTGTCAGCCTCTCCACGTACAGTACTCTTCCGATGGAAGTCGATCGTTGACCACATTGACCACGCCGCGCCGAGAGCACCACGGCGGTGGACGACGGCGAGGCCTAGGAAGGGGACGACGCGGAGCCAGGCAAGACGCGGCAGTGGATGCCCACGCGGAGAGGAGTACGAGCGTTCACTGGTTCGGCTGCGGTGTGAGGCTGCCGTCGCCGCAGAATAACAGGGGGTGTGGGTGAGTGCAGGGATGGCCTGGCCAGTGGTGGGAGTAGTATGGGGGCGGTGAGGCCTCCGCGGTAGCACAGCCGGCCACGGGAGGCAGGAGCAGGCGGCACGACCGGCGCTGCTTCGGGCGGCTGGAGCAAGAAGACCAGAGGTTGAAGAAGCACTATGGCCGTTGGATGGACATCATACGGTCACTGGAGTATTGACTAAGTTGACAAAGCCCTCCGTCCCCGTCAACTTAGTAGGCCCACAAGTCATCCCAACAATATGGTGGGTCCCAACTAGAAGGGGGTATTCATTTTTTTTGGGCGTAATAAGGAGGCACTTCCTTGCGTGTGAATATATAGCTGGTGGGTCCGACCTGTCAGCGGGGGGAACGTTTTTTTCGCGAAATACAGAGGCCCTTCCTGTGGGTCCTAGCTGTCAGGTGGAGGAATCATTATTTTGCGCATAATAAGGAGGCATTTCCTTGCGTGCGGCCGTGGACCCAGCTGTCAGCCTCTCCACGTACAGTCCACTTCCGATGGATGTCGTTCATTGACCACGTTGACCAGGCCGCGCTGAGAGCACCAGGGCAGTGGTTGACGGCGAGGCCTAGGAAGGGAACGACACGGAGCCAGGGCATACTCGACAGTTGTTTCCCACGCGGAGGGATGGCTAGGGATGGAATAACAGCATGTGTGGGTGAGTAGAGGGATGGCTAGGCCAGCGATGGGAGTACGGTGGGGCCGTGAGGCCTGCGCGGCAGCATAGCCGGCCGCGGGAGGAGGGAGCGGGCAGTCCCGCCGGCGCTTGTTTGAGCGGCTGGAGCATGAAGAGCAGAGATTGAAGAAGCACGACAGCTGTTGGATGGACATCCAACAGTCACCGCTCTCGTGTGTTGACTAAGTTGGCAGGGCGTTGCATGTGTGTCAACCTTTTTTTAATGAAAGCATACGCGTCGACCTGTAGTAGGCGCACAAGTCAGCCTCAAATCTGTGGAAAACAGCATACAGCGCATCTGCCATTATTTCTAATAATAATGTACAACCCATTTGCTAATTCTTAAGATTTCTTTGGAGCCCATATTCTTTTTGTTAGCATTACACCCCATATTGTGGCCACGGTTAAAAAGTATACGAAATTTTAATCCAGAAATATCGATTCACATTCAAACTATTATGAAAAATAATTTATATAAATATAAAATCCAAATAATTGTCCACGCATAAAAATCAATGGAATTTAAGATCTTGTAATGAAAAAAAATTGAAACTAATTCCCGGTTTGATGTGTTTTAAAAATGTACAGCCCATTTCTGGGCAAACCGAATGAAACTCTCCTCGTCTTGAAAGATTTGCAGCCCAGCAGGGCGGATAAAGCAAGTAGGCCTTGTTTGGGTATTTCTTTAAAAAAATAGAACTAGGCTAGCCATTTTCAGCAAGAAAAAACACAACTGGGCTCATGATGTGGTAAACATAAATAAAACCCTGGCTAGACGGGCCACAGCCCCCGCACAGCCCCGTTGTTACCCTGATCCGGCGGTAAAACTAGTATAAATAACAACTGCTTGTTCCTCAAAAAAACTGCGCGACTTGCTGGGTTCCTGGTTGTAACGCCCACGATGCGGCTATATCTCCCACATGTCGAGGCACGACTTAGAGGCATAACCGCATTGTGGTTTTGTCGCAAGAAGGGTCATCTTCACACAATCCCATGTAATGACCAAGAATGGGATAAAGAGTTGGCTTACAATCGCCACTTCACACAATACATAAATATAATTCATACATCATCCAAAATCCACACATAGACCGACTACGGTCAAGATCCAAATGAAAATAAGATAACCCCAAATGCTAGATCCCCGATCGTCCCCAACTGGGCTCCACTACTGATCATCAGGAAAAGACACATAGTAACGACCACGTTCCTCATCGAACTCCCACTTGAGGTCGATCCCATCAACTGCACTGGCATCGTCGGCACCTGCAACTGTTTTGTTAGAATCTGTGAGTCACGAGGACTCAGCAATCTCACACCCGCGAGATCAAGACTATTTAAGCTTATAGGAAAGGATGGTGTAATGAGGTGGAGCTGCAGCAGGCACTAAGCATATATGGTGGCTACATACGCAAATGAGAGCGAGAAGAGAAGCAACGGAACGGTCGTCAACTAGTAATGACCAAGAAGTGATCCTCAACTCCTACTTACGTCATTCATAACTCAAACCGTGTTCACTTCCCGGACTCCGCCGAGAAGAGACCATCACAGCTACACACACAGTTGATGTATTTTAATTGGGTCAAGTGACAAGTTCTCTACAACCGGACATTAACAAATTCCCATGTGCCTCATAACCGCAGGCACGGCTTTCGAAAAATAATACCCTGCAGGGTTGTCCCAACTTAGCCCATCATAAGCTCTCACGGTCAACGAAGGATAAACCTTCTCACGGAAAGACCCGATCAGTCTCGGAATCCCGGTTTAAAAGACATTTCGACAATGGTAAAACAAGACCAGCAAAGCCGCCCGAATGTCCCGACAAATCCCGATAGGAGCTGCACATATCTCGTTCTCAGGGCACACCGGATAAGCGAAGCGTACAGGTACCAACATAACCCAAGTTGCCAAGGGACGGTCCCGCACGGTGCTCTAGTTTGGACCAGCACTCAGAGGAACACTGACCCGGGGGTTAAAATAAGATGACCCTCGGGCTCGCGAAAACCCCGGGGAAAAGGCTTAGGTGGCAAAAGGTAAAATCAAAGTTGGGCCTTGCTGGAGGAGTTTTATTCAAGGTGAACTGTCAAGGGGGTCCCATAAATCACCCAACCGCATAAGGGACGCAAACTCAATGAACATAATACCGGTAAGACAGAAAACTAGGGCGGCAAGAGTGGAACAAAACACCAGGCATAAGGCCGAGCCTTCCACCCTTTACCAAATATATAGATGCATTAATTAAATAAGAGATATTGTGATATCCCAACATATCCATGTTCCAACATGGAACAAACTTCAACTTCACCTGCAACTAGCAACGTTATAAGAAGGGCTGAGCAAAAGCGGTAACTTAGCCAAACAACAGTTTGCTAGGAAAGGATGGTTAGAGGCTGACATGGCAATATGGGAGGCATGATATAGCATGTGGTAGGTAGCGCAGCATGGCAATAGAACGAACAACTAGCAAAGCAAAGATAGAAGTGATTTCGAGGGGTGGTCATCTTGCCTGCAAGGTTCTCAGAGTTGTCGAAAGCTTGATCCTCGTAAGCGTACTCAACAGGTTCCTCGTTCACGAACTCGTCTCCCGGCTCTACCCAAGACAAGAACACAAGCAATGGAACCACAATCAAACACGGGAAATGCACAAGCAACATGATGCAATACATGAACGATATGCAAGATATGATATGCGATGCATATGCGTGCTCCGGAAGAAAAATGATGAACAAGGAAGTAACTTGGCAAACCAAGCATGCCACTGGAAAGATGAGATGATTTCGGTCAAAATCGATATAAAGATCACCGGAAACAGATGCACGGTTTGCAAATGGCAAGCAAAACAAGAATGACACGAATCTGCGATTAACAGCATGATAGCACTTAGAATGCAACAAGTAACAATGCTACAGCACTCCAACATAGCAACAAAGCATATGAAAGGAATCTACAGGAGATTCTTGACAAAAGATGAACACTGAGCTACGGCTAGATCACAACATAACAGGCTCAAACAAGCATGGCAAAAGTGCAAAAGATAACAGGATCACAGACTTTGTGAAATTACTGGACATGCCTGAAGCAGCATCAGGTAGCAATGTTCAGAGCACGAAAACAACATGCTATAGGAACTTAACATGGCAAAACAAGGCATGGAAGTATTCTACTAAATTCGTATGGCAAAAGTCCCTTACTGACCATAAGCCAAAAAGGACAAGAAGATATGATGGCAACCATGTAAACATAGCAAGTTTCGTTAACAGGTTTCAGACTCACCACAAAGGACCAGAAGATATGATGGCAACCAGAAACAATAATATGAAGGCATCTTGGTGAGCTTGATGCACTCACCACAAAGCAATGCATGACAAACAAAGCATACCTACAGCAAGGTGGCATGTTTATGAAGCTATCCATAGCAAGAGCAAGTACATAGCATGTATGGATCAACTACAACAAGCTTGGCAAAATTGAATAACACGTAAACAATCTGCCGGAAATATTTGATAGCAAAAGTAGAGCAAGATTGAGTCATGCTATGGCACTCCATAGTTGCAAACAATGGCAGGAATGGATCAATTACAACAATATCTACAAAACATCCTTACTGAACATCAGCAAAATATGCATGGATCTCTCTGTAGCATCAAGTTCACATGGCAACAAAATAACAGCACACAAAGACTTGTGCTAGTCACCACAAAGATCAGAAATTACTAAGTCCCTGAAATCAGGAACATTACGGGGCCTAGTTTGCATGCTTGTGCTAGTCACCACAAAGATCGTAAAAATACATGGCATACACCTCTGTAAAGATGGCATGGCATACAACAAAACACATGTAGAGCTCATGCCCATAAGATGCACAGATTAAATGCAACAAAAATAACAAATCTCCAAGTTCTGCTAAGTAACAGCAGACAACAGCAACTAGCACTCTTGCACCAGAGATTTGGGCATCAATATGGACTCTAATGAACATGATGCAATTAAACAAACTGTAGGGCATCACGAGACAAACAATTCGATATATTACACGCGCGAAACGGAGCTATATGCAGAGAGTTATGATGCTATGAACAGGGGCCCATATCATAAAATGCAAAGGACTTTGGATTTTCGGGGGGGAAGAAAAAGCCAACCTAGGGCGATCTCTGGATCCAGATCGGATCGAGGCCGGCGCGGGCTCGCCAGCGCGCGAGCTCGCCGGAGCTGCGGACGGAGAGGGAGGAAGAGGAGGCGCCGGGGGAGACGCGGGATGGCGGCGGCGGGAGGCGATGGCGGGCACCGGGGCGGCGGCGAGGTCGCGCGGGGCCGGCGGGGCTCGCCGGCGGAGCGGCGGCGGCGGCGACCGCGGCGGAGGGCGGCGGCGGCTCGGGGCGAGGAGGAGACGCGGCGGATGGCACATGGCGGCGTACGGGCCGGGAGGGCCCGGGGCTGGCCTGGCGGGCCGGCGCGGTAGAGGCGGCCGGGGCGCTGACGTGGCGGCCTCCGGTTCTGCGGGCACGGCGGCGGGGAAGTGTCCGGCGCGGACCGGACACGTCCGGCGGCGGAGAGGGAGCGGGGCTAGGGTTGGACTGCGAATGTTTTCGGGAGGGGATACAAATATATAGCTAGAGGGAGCTAGGAGAGTCCAAATGAGGTGCGGTTTTCGCCCACACGATTGTGATCGAACGACCTAGAGCATGGAAGAGAGTTAGGTGGGTTTTGGGCTGTTTAGAGAGGGGTTTTTTGCTGCAACACACAGAAGGCATCTACGATTACCCGGTTAACCGTTGGAGTACCAAACGACCTCCAAATGGAACGAAACTTGACCGGTGGTCTCCCGGTGGTATACTAGGGCCACTTGACAAGCCTCGGTCCATTCCGAGAATGCTTGACACCCGCTCACGAAACAAAAACAAAAGGGGTGCGCCGGAGGAGGTGGGAGCACCGGATTGCAAAACGGACAACGGGAAAAATGCTCGGATGCATGAGACGAACACGTATGCAAATGCAATGCACATGATGACATGATATGAGATGCATGACATGAACAAAATGCAAAATGAAAGACAAAACCCGACCACGAAGGGAATATCATAACACATAGCCGAAAATGTCAAGAGTTGGAGTTACAAATATGGAAAGCTACATCCGGGGTGTTACAACACTCCACCACTATGAGAGGATCTCGTCCCGGATATTCGGAACGGAGATGGTCCTCACGTTCCCAGGTGGCTTCTCGGTCGGAATGGTGCGACCACTTCACTTTCAGGAATTTGATTGACTTGTTGTGAGTCTTGCGCTCAGTTTCTTCAAGAATAGCAACGGGGTGCTCATGATAAGACAGATCTTCTTGAAGGTCAATCTCTTCGAAGTTGATAGTGTGCTCAGGCGTCTTGAAGCACTTGCGAAGCTGTGACACATGGAACACATCGTGCACGTTCGCGAAGTTGGAAGGGAGCTCAAGTTGATAGGCGAGGTCGCCTCTTTTGCCAATGATCTTGAAAGGACCCACGTATCTAGGGGCAAGCTTCCCTTTGATACTGAAGTAACGAGTGCCTTTTATTAGAGAGACGCGGAGGTAGACATGGTCTCCGATCTCAAAAACCAAATCACGGTGCTTACTGTCATAGTAACTCTTCTGGCGCGATTGCGCGGCTTTGAGATTATCACGGATGACTTTACACATTTCTTCAGCTTCAGTGATTAAGTCATTGCCAAGAAGTTGGCGTTCACCAGTCTCTGACCAATTGAGAGGAGTACGACACTTTCTGCCATAGAGAATCTCGAATGGGGCCTTGCCCGAACTCGCTTGGAAGCTGTTGTTGTAGGGGAATTCGGCATATGGAAGACAATCTTCCCATTTCATGCCAAAGGAAATGACACAAGCCCTGAGCATATCTTCAAGAATTTGATTGACTCGCTCAACTTGGCCACTAGTTTGAGGATGGAAAGCTGTGCTGAAGCGAATGTTTGTGCCCATGGCCTTCTGGAAGGAGTACCAGAACTGAGAGGTGAAGATGCTTCCACGATCTGAAGATATCAATTGTGGAATGCCATGCAAGGAGACAATACTGGAGGTGTATAGCTCTGCCAACTGAGCTGCTGTGATAGATTGTTTGATTGGAAGGAAATGAGCCACTTTAGAAAGCTTGTCGATGACAACGAAGATAACATCATTTCCACGCTTGGACTTGGGAAATCCAGTCACGAAGTCCATTTCGATATGATCAAACTTCCACTCTAGGATAGCAAGAGGTTGGAGGAGACCAGCCGGTCGTTGGTGTTCTGCTTTCACTCTTCGACAGACATCACATTCATTCACGAATTGAGCGATTTCTCGCTTCATTCGAGTCCACCAAAACGACTGCTTGAGGTCATGGTACATCTTCGTACTTCCAGGATGAATGGAAAGAAGAGAATTGTGCGCCTCGTTCATAATGACTTTCCTTAGATCACTTTTAGGAACCACAATCCGGTCCTCGAAGAATAAAGTGTCTCTGTCATCAATGCGATAGCACTTGTATTTGGAAAGACCCTTGTCGATACCACGTTTCACCTTCTTCACCATGGCATCAAGAAGTTGTGCCTCACGAATTTGATCTTCCAAAGTAGGAGAGACTATGAGTTTGGCAAGAAAGCCTTGAGGAACAACTTGGAGATTCAGCTTGCGGAAAGCTTCACAAAGATCCGGTTGGAAAGGCTTGAGAATTAAGCTGTTGCAATAAGCCTTCCTGCTTAAAGCATCTGCAATGACATTGGCCTTGCCTGGAGTATATTCAATACTCGGATTGTACTATTGAATCATTTCGACCCATCGAGTCTGCCTGAGGTTGAGGTTGGGCTGAGTGAAGATGTACTTGAGACTCTTGTGATCGGTGAATATGTCCACTTGTCTTCCCAACAAGAGATGTCTCCACGTTATTAATGCATGGACAACTGCCGCCAACTCAAGATCGTGAGTGGGGTAGTTCTTTTCATTGGGCTTCAACTAACGTGAGGTATAGGCCACAACTTTCTTCTCTTGCATTAACACAGCACCGAGACCTTGGAGAGAAGCATCACAGAAAACTTCAAATGACTTGGATTCGTCAGGAGGAGTCAAGACAGGAGCTGTGACAAGTTTCTCTTTGAGAGTGTTGAAAGCAACGTCACACTCAGGAGACCAGACATACTTCACATGCTTCTGGAGGAGGTTGGAAAGAGGCTTTGCAATCTTCGAGAAATTCTCAACGAATCTTCGACAATAGCTTGCAAGACCAAGAAAACTGTGAAGCTGCTTGACATTCTGAGGAGGTTCCCAATTCATAATTGTGGACACCTTCTCAGGATTAACAGCGATGCCCTTGGCAGAGATGATGTGACCAAGGTAAAGAACTTCATCAAGCCAAAACTCACATTTTGAGAACTTCGCATAGAATTGATACTCTCTAAGCTTGTCGAGCACCAAATGCAAATGTTTGGAATGATCCTTCTTATTCTTCGAGAAGACCAATATATCATCGAGATACACCAGAACGAATTCATTGGTATAGGGGTTGAAGATGAAATTTATCATCCGAGAGAATGTTGGAGGAGCATTGACAAGACCGAAAGACATGACAGTATATTCATAAGAACCAAAGCTTGTTCTGAATGCTGTCTTGGGAATATCTTCTTCACGAATGCGAATCTGATGATAACCCATACGAAGGTCAATCTTGGAGAATACTTTAGCACCTTTGAGTTGCTCGAATAGCTCATTGATGTTGGGAAGTGGATACTTGTTCTTGATTGTCTTCTTGTTCAATGGACGGTAATCGACACAAAGTCGGTCCGTACCATCCTTCTTCTGGACAAAAAGAACACCACAACCCCATGGAGAAGAACTCGGTCTGATCAAACCCAGACGCTCTTGTTCATCGAGCTGTTTCTTCAATTCCTTCAGCTCCTTGGGTCCAAGCTTGTATGGACGCTTGCAAACGGGTTTAGTGGCCGGCTCAAGATCGATAACGAACTCAACTGGCCGGTGAGGAGGCATACCCGGAAGCTCTTCTGGAAAGACATCTTGATACTCACAAACGACTGGAATTTGAGAGATGGCATTCAATTCGCCCTTCTCATTGAGAGAAAATAATCGAATGGTTTCATCACGAGCGGCATAGATAATCACATCCTCAGAAGAGTGTGTCAATTGAATTTCCCTGGCAGCACAATCAAGTTGAGCCTTGTGCTTAGAAAGCCAGTCCATCCCGAGAATTAGATCAATATCCGAGTCACCAAGAATAACTGGAGAAGACAGAAATTTATAGTTCCCCATCTTGATGGAAACATCCGGAACTATCGAGTTGGCTCTCATTGACTTTCCCGGAGAAACAACACCCAATGGTTTATCCAAATAAGACCAAGTAAAATCATTCTTTGCAAAGAACGATCTCGACATGAAACAAAGCGATGCACCAGTATCAAATAAGACTTTTGTAGGAATATCATTAACTGAGTGATTACCCATTATCACATCAGTAGATTCCTCTACTTGAGCTGCATTCATCATGTTCACCTTTGCAGACTTGGGATTATGCTTGACCACTACATTGCTGGAAGATCTGACAGGAGGAGGAGGCGGAAGGCGCCTTTGGTTGAAGCATTTGTTAGCATAGTGACCTTTCTGCTGACACTTGTTGCAAGTCACCTCTGAGAGTGGACGATGATAAGGAGCATTGGACTTTGGAGCTTGATTCTGAGACTTGTTCTGATAGCCAGAGTTGGAAGAGTGGGAAGATCCATGGCCACCTTTGTTCTTCTGCTGGTAAGGCTGACGAAACGGGGGAGGAGGAGGCAACCAGAACTTCTGTTGCTTAGCAGCCACTAGTGAGGAAGAAGAAGACTGAACTGCGTCTCTGACTCTCTTCTTAGAAGCCTCACGCTTGAGCTGAGCAGCCTCTTGCTTCAGTGCCATATTGTAGAATTGATCAAACTGAGTAGGCTCAACAAGAACGAGAGCTAACTGCATATCCTCTCTAAGGCCACCTCTGAAGTGATAGATCATGCTCTTTTCATCAGGAACGTCTTGTTTAGCGAAGCGAGCAAGTTTCAGAAACTGGATGTTGAATTGATACACAGACATGTTGCCTTGCTTGAGATTGCGGAACTCCTCACGCTTGCTCTCAACAACACTTTGTGGATTGTGGTGCGCTTTGAAGTCCCGACAGAAGTCAGTCCAAGTGATCACACGACCTCCTCTGGAATCTTAGAATCACAATCAAACACGGGAAATGCACAAGAAACATGATGCAATACATGAACGATAAGCAAGATATGATATGTGATGCATATGCGTGCTGCGGAAGAAAAATGATGAACAAGGCAGTAACTTGGCAAACCAAGCATGCCACTGGAAAGATGAGATGATTTCGGTCGAAATCGATATAAAGATCACCGGAAACGGATGCACGGTTTGCAAATGGCAAGCAAAACAAGAATGACACGAATCTGCGATTAACAGCATGATAGCACTTAGAATGCAACAAATAACAACGCTACAGCACTCCAACATAGCAACAAAGCATATGACAGTAATCTACAGGAGATGCTTGACAAAAGATGAACACTGAGCTATGGCTAGATCACAACATAACAGGCTCAAACAAGCATGGCAAAAGTGCAAAAGATAACAGGATCACAGACTTGGTGAAATTACTCGACATGCCTGAAGCAGCATCAGGTAGCAATGTTCAGAGCACAAAAACAACATGCTACAGGAAATTAACATGGCAAAACAAGGCATGGCATTATTCTACTAAATTCGTATGGCAAAAGTCCCTTACTGACCATAAGCCAAAAAGGACCAGAAGATCTGATGGCAACCATGTAAACATAGCAAGTTTCGTTAACAGGTTTCAGACTTAGCAGAAAACAGAGCATGGCAGAAACAATAATATGAAGGCATCTTGGTGAGCTTGATGCACTCACCATAAAGAAATGCATAACAAAAAAAGTATACCTACAGCAAGATGGCATGTTTATGAAGCTATCCATAGCAAGAGCAAGTACATAGCATGTATGGATCAACTACAACAAGCTTGGCAAAATTGAATAACACGTAAACAATCTGCCGGAAATATTTGATAGCAAAAGTAGAGCAAGATTGAGTCATGCTATGGCACTCCATAATTGCAAACAAGGGCAGGAATGGATCAATTACAACAATATCTACAAAACATCCTTACTGAACATCAGCAAAATATGCATGGATCTCTCTGTAGCATCAAGTTCACATGGTAACAAAATAACAGCAGAAAAAGACAGAGAAAATACTAAGTCCCTGAAATCAGAAACATTACGGGGCCTAGTTTGCATGCTTGTGCTAGTCACCACAAAGATCACAAAAATACATGGCATACACATCTGTAAAGATGGAATGGCATACAACAAAACACATGTAGAGCTCATGCCCATAAGATGCACAGATTAAATCCAACAAAAATAACAAATCTCCAAGTTCTGCTAAGTAACAGCAGACAACAGCAACTAGCACTCTTGCACCAGAGATTCAGGCATCAAGATGGACCCTAATGAACATGGTGCAATTGAACAAAATGTAGAGCATCACGAGGCAAACAATTTGATATATTACACGCGCGAAACGGAGCTATATGCAGAGAGTTATGATGGTATGAACAGGGGCACATATCGTAAAATGCAAAGGACTTGGGATTTTCGGGGGGAAGAAAAAGCCAACCTAGGGCGATCTCTGGATCCAGATCAGATCGAGGCCGGCGCGGGCTCTCCGGCGCGCGAGCTCGCCGGAGCTGCGGACGGAGAGGGAGGAAGAGGAGGCGCCGGGGGAGACGCGGGATGGCGGCGGCGGGAGGCGATGGCGGCGACGGGCGGCGCCGGCGGGCACCGGGGCGGCGGCGAGGTCACGCAGGGCCGGCGGGGCTCGCCGGCGGAGTGGCGGCGGCGGCGCGGGGCGAGGAGGAGGCGCGGCGGAGGGCGCGCGGCGGCTTACGAGCCGGGAGGGCCCGCGGCGGGCCTGGCGGGCCGGCGCGGTGGAGGCGGCCGGGGCGCTGACATGGCGGCCTCCGGTTCGCCGGGCGCGGCGGCGGGGAGGTGTCCGGCGCGGACCGGACACGTCCGGCGGCGGAGAGGGAGCGGGGCTAGGGTTGGACTGCGAATGTTTTCGGGAGGGGATGCAAATATATAGCTAGAGGGAGCTAGGAGAGTCCAAATGAGGTGCGGTTTTCGCCCACACGATCGTGATCGAATGACCTAGAGCATGGAAGAGAGTTAGGTGGGTTTTGTACTGTTTAGAGAGGGGTTTTTGTTGCAACACACAGAAGGCATCTGCGGTTACCCGGTTAACCGTTGGAGTACCAAACGACCTCCAAATGGAACGAAACTTGACCGGTGGTCTCCCGGTGGTATACTAGGGCCACTTGACAAGCCTCGGTCCATTCCGATAATGTTTGACACCCGCTCACGAAACAAAAACAAAAGGGGTGCGCCGGAGGAGGTGGGAGCGCCGGATTGCAAAACGGACAACGGGAAAAATGCTCGGATGCATGAGACGAACACGTATGCAAATGCAATGCACATGATGACATGATATGAGATGCATGACATGAACAAAATGCAAAACGAAAGACAAAACCCGACCACGAAGGGAATATCATAACACATAGCCGAAAATGGCAAGAGTTGGAGTTACAAATATGGAAAGCTACATCCGGGGTGTTACACTGGTGTCAGCCGCTCGTTGTGTAATTCTCTCGTTTATTGACTACGCTGACAATGGTATGAGCCCCAGATGTCCAACCATTAGGAGGAACCATATTTTTGGGCTTGTACTATAGAGGCACTTGCTTGCGTACTGCCATGACGCTGGTGGGTCCCTACTGTCATCCTCTCCACGTACAGTCATCTCCTTGTTCCTCTTGGTTGTTGACGACATTGACAACGCAAGAGGGTGGCGCACCGCACACGGCGAGCGAACCAAGGCCGCAATGCGGAGGACGACGGCGAGGCCTCGGACGGAACGAACAAGAGCCGTTGAAGATGCGCCGGTCCAGTCGCAGGCGGAGAGGAGTACGAGGGGTGACTGGTTCGGGCGAGGGTGCGTGTTGGGGCTGACGTCGCCGGAGAATAACAGGACGTGTGGGCGAATAGAGGGAGGGACTGGCCAATGTTGGAGGGTACGTACGGTAGGGCGGCGGAGGCGCAACCAGCCATGGGAGGCGGGAGCAGGCGGAGCCGACGGGGTGGTTTGGTTTGGGCGGCTGGGGGAAGAAGAAGACAAGAGATAGAAGATACCCGACAGATGTTGGATGTCAATCCAACGGCTGGTAGGCAGAATCGTTTGTTGACTGGCTAGTAAGTCGACACCACCTTGGATAGGCTATTTCCTCGCGGGTCCCAAATGTCAGAATCCAAATCTGTCACGGTCATGCAGCCTTTCCTATGAAAATTTACAGCCCATTTGATGTGCTAGTTCGAAATAAGTTTGTGGGTGCTGGTGGGGGCTAATCACTTGGCTTCTGTAATGCACGGTGAGCTCAAGCAGCCGGCGAGAGAGATGTTATTTCCCTTGGTTGGGATTTGTTACAATATTTCACTCTAAATTAAACGAATGGCAAGCCATTTGCCTTGTTTCAAATAAAATATGACAGTCACAGCCGAGTTGAAAAGGGCAGGAACATCTAACTCTAGCTTACAAACTGTACAAAAGCACGAGGGTTAATTGTTCATCAGGTTTACAAAAAAACCAGATAGAAAAGGGCAACAACATCTAACTCCAGCACTATTTTCGGCATTCACAGTCAAATGGATCGGTCAGGTCCACAGAATGAACATCCTGGGTCGTAAAATTTACTGGATTATGACCACAATATGTTGTAAATAGAAGCCCGGCACGTTCAGAACCTCTTTTGCCCACCTGAAACTCCTTGTTTTGCTCTTCGACATACCCATCCGTCAAAACCATGCTGCTGATAAACTTAAGCCTGATGGACAATAGTAACCTCGCATTCAGCAGGAAGAATGTGACAAATCTTGTGTTTGCACGGTTGGCTACATATCGTTCTAGCGTTATTGTCTTCAATCGAATCTCATGAGAAGTGAGAAAATCCCGATGCTTACGAATCGACCGATTGGTTATAACTTTCTTACCCCGTCATGTTGCCTAAATAGACATGAAGATTGAAAACAGTTAAGGTCTAAAAGAAGAGTGTCGAAAGAGCAACAGCTAAACGGTTAATTCTAGTACACTAAATGCGGGCTTCCAATGTGCGTGAAATTATCACCTTTATATACAACTTCTCCAGACATGGAAAGCATTGCAGCAAGCCAATAATCTTGTTCAGATCAAAACTATTCATTTGGATATATAAGATCTTGACAGAATCCAGCACCATTGATAGGCCATCCATGGAGAAACTCTTCATTGAGCATAGAACATAATATTAGTACAAAATGTGTACTCCAAGATGATATATAAATTATGCGCAGAAATTTAAAATGCAGCTTATGGTTACAAGTGTAGATGATAATATAAAGTACCTGAAGAACTGTGGAGCCAAACACCATATGAAATGAGCATAGAGATCATGTATTACACCCAAGGTCTCCAGTTTAGGCGCAGAGAGGACGGTTATTTGCAACGGTGAATAACTAGAATCAAGGATCAACCTTTGAAGTGAAGGGGCATCTTGGATGATGAGCTGCCTTCCGTCAAAAGAAATTCCAATTCTTACAAGGTTAGGCGACTTTATATGGAAACAACCGATTCTAACTGTGAAAACAAGCACCAAGCACTCCAGCGCAGTGCAACTGGAGTGGATGATGTTGTGCAATGAGGCCTCCGATATACGAACCCGCACAAGTGAAAATTTCTTGAGAAATGGGAGTAGAAGGTTTAGTACCAGATTGTCTGGTAGGTAGCACAGCGCAAAGGTGGCGGTGTGGAGAGAGGACGAAAACCGCGAGATGGACATCGGTGCTGAGGGCACAAGTTCATGGCGTTCGGTATATGGTATGTGATTTCCAGGGGAATAGTAGAACTCAAGCAGCTGTAGTTCTGTGAATTCAGGGGATTTCAGCCAGGCGTCCACCGTGCAGGGCATGGTATGCTTGCTCAGGTAGCATGACAGGATGCAGAGGCTTTGAACGGAGCCCTGGTGGGAGGAGATGATGGCTCTGGGGATTTCAAAATCATTGAAGAGAGATAGCTGACGACAATCGAGATTAAGGGGCACGGCGCGCCATAGAGGGCGCCACCGAATTGAGAGGACTTGGGTGTGGCAGCAATCCTTGGTGGGGAGAAGCGAGATGATCTCCCCAAGGACGGCGTCCGGGAGATCGCTGATGCGGTCCACCCGAGATTCTATGGGTTCCTGGGATCCGGTGGGGGCGGGGTCGCCGCTTCTCCCCACGCTGCCGGGTGCGAGATCTACAACAGGCGTCGCCGCTGGCGGGAGCCTCATCTTCTTGGCGCTGGGGTCAGCCGACTCCATTTTCCTCGAGGGTGTCGCGTCGCGCTCACGGATTTGAGCAGAGTAATGAATGACGAGCCTAGTTGTAGTGCGAGCGAAGAAGAGGGGAGCTGGGGGTTTTCTGTAGGAGTGAGGAAGAAGGGGAGCTGGGGTTTTTTGTAGGAGTGACGTGAGGAATTTGGGGGTACGAGTGGAGCGAGCTGACGTGAGGTGGGTGGGAGCGAGGAGGAAGAAGAGCACCCAGGTTTTCGGGGGGCGGGGGGCGGTGTGCTGGGTGTGGGTAGCGCCTCTCATTCAGTAAATATATGGGCTTTTGAATTGATTTTACTATTTACTAGTGTGGATGGGCTGTTTTGTCTTGGGCCCAGAGAAACAATTACTACTAGTACAGTGGAGACACTCTACAGCTACCCAGAAAAAAAATTACTACTAGTACAGTAGAGACACTCTACCGCTTCTGGCTCCTCCTAGGTCATTGAAACGTCTCCCTCTACGGAATGTCGTTATACATTTGTTCATCGACATGCGGGCCATGTAGCGCGCGGGCCCAAATGCCATCCACCAAATTAGAAGGCAGTATGCAGACGGAGAGTCACCCCGGTCGTAGCGCGGCAGTAACGAGCCGTCGTATCACAAAACCCCACCTCCCCGCAGTCTAAGTTTGACGGACGAAGCAACCATCATTTCACTCTTCACTGAATCCCCTTCTCCCTCACCGTCTTCAAGAAAGGCAACACTCGCATCTGCCACTATTCTTCTCTCCGAACGAAGGGAAGGTAAGCAGATCCGTGATGTTGGTATATTTTCGTTCAGAAAAAAAAGAACTTTTGCAAAGCAGTAACCGATCCTCACTCTCTTTTTTGTTTCATTGTCATTGCGATTGTGTTTTCCTTTCAGTAGTCTCCTAGTATTCGTCAGTTTCATGATGGACCAAGGAGAACCAGGCAAAGATCTGCCGATATTGGAGCAGACGCGGGAGGTTGATCCCCATGAGACAGAGAGCTCCAAGAAGATGGAGGCAACCACCGAGCTGACCCCAGATACGCTCACGGCCACTACTGAGATGTTCAACGCCCCGTTTGAGGTTACAGCCCCCGTGGCACTGCAGGAGCAGTTTTCCCCCTTCGAGGATGTGCCCCCCCTCCCCCCCGCTGAGCTGCCCAAGGTGATTTCCTTCTTTGCCGATCTTGATTGTGGTTTTTCATGTAAGTATGTGGTGATTTTTTTAGAAAAGGAAGTATGTGGTGATTAATAATGCAAAATTTTATTAGCTTCGATGCCATGCTATACATAGTGGTTTAAATAACTTGTGTTTCTTATACTGAAAAGTAATTCAGAATTTGTTTCTGTTTCAATTAGAGCCCTGATGCAGACAAGGATTGTGTGGTTGTACATGTCACTCGCTATGAGGCGGACGACCTGAATATACGCACTGGGAAAACAGAGTTCTTAGGCTGTTGGATCCTGGAAGCCATTTGCGGTTATACCAATGAAGAGTTGTATTCCAGCCTAACTGTTGTCAGGTGTGTTGTCCAGGGTGTACTAAAGCACAAGAAGTTCAAAGCTACTCCTTCGTTTGTGAGGCATACTGTTCTTGTCAAGCTTACGCAGGAAGATGACGTGGCATGCCTCCACAAACAAGTTTATCAGTGGCAAGGCCACAAGGTTGTCTTCATGAAGGTTCACAGGATTGAGCTGCTGCGGGACGTCCTCGATGATGTTCATGGCAAGGTCCGTCTTGTGTCCAGCCCAAATTAGATCGAGGCATGAAATAGTTGCCCCAGCTAGTGTTTAATAGTAGTTTGGATTGTGTCTAATTATCCGAACCTTTCCTGTTATCGACCCCTCTGGGGCTAGTACTCTGTTTCAATCCATCTATGGGAACTGCTGCTACTTTTGTGTGCCCGTGAATCATGTGAGAACCATCGTAACTGTTGCCGAAACAGATGCGTCCTCACTAGTTTTTTCATGAATATGGCATGGTAAGACATAAGTTGTCACGGTTTATCATACGAGCAGTGTATGTTTTGATGAAATAGAGCACTCGTTCGAGAACCGTGCGCTGACGTATACATAAGTACTTGTAAACACTGTTGGTGCTACCCCACTTGTAAGCAGTTGCGCAAAACACGACACATTGGCTCAGCTCGCTTCAACACTAGGCCATCGACCAGCTAACAATCAACAATCTGCTGTCTGACATATAAGCAACTATGTATCTTGTTACAGTGGTTCATGCAGTTAATTGAGGCCACAATGTAATAAATTCCAAACGTTCACACGCTAGTCCAGCGCTCATGTGGAACACTCACATTAAACTCGTCTTCATAAAAAACTTGAAAAGCATAAGTTAAGCAATTTTATACATCTCAATGATTCATAGAACATAACAAACATATACTAGTTCACAACAAAAGACAAAGTTGTGAGAAGGTTTACAAATCAGAGGCTTCTCTGAGCAAAGGGCCTGTCGGCAGGCTTAAATTTCCTGGAGTTCACTCTGGTTTTTTCTTGTTGCCACCATCCAGGGTTAGGTTCTCTCATTCCAGAATAACCAATTATAATTGTGGTCTCAGCTGGAATGCTGAACTGAACCATGCAGTGTACTGACCAGCGGAAATGCTTGTGCATTCCACTAAATTTAAGCACTGCTATTTGCAGAATAAGCAGACCACAATGCCTCTTGTCCGCGCACCTGTCCAAAAAACTGCCGTGCAGCCATGCCAGCTAGTCCTCGGTCCATGGATGAACTGGTAGAAAGTGCATTCCGGACTAGGATGCAGTTATTTTCGCTCGTCCCTGCACTGCAATCAGGAAGTAAAACGTACGAATCAGCTTCTTTTAGATTTCGTTGGTCATTCTAGCTTAGTTACTAGTACCAATGTAGGGATACCTTGAAGACGGGAGGTTAGACGATGCAACGAGGGATAGCCATCTCATTTTGCGCAGTTGTACTAAAACTGAGGTGTGTGCTTTTGATTGCGCGGATAGAAACGATACGGAGACAGACATCCCGAAACGATATGGAGACAGACATCCCTGTTTGCGCAAATACGAAATACTGTTATTTAAACAGTGTCAGATATTACTACTTTCCCCCATTTCCTCTTAGAACCAAGTCCTAGATTCATGCTACAGCTTTCCCACTTTCTTCCCTGTTTGAACCAACGCTTTGAGTCGACTGTATGAACTAGCTTTACTTCTAATAATAGTAGAAGTCTAGGTGGCTTTGGAATAGCGGACGGAAGTAGAAAAGGATCCACACGAAGGGAGCTGGGGCAGTAGAGCAAGGCAGGTTTCAAAGGAATATATACCTGAGGGTCGTCGGCATGTGGCAAAGACGGCGTCGGGAGGCCGCATCTTGGCCACAATACCGCAGGGAGGAAGAAGGGGTCGCAGGCCCTCCCGAGCCGGCGCTCTCTCGGAGAGAACGGTACGACCGCCAATCGGGACGCGCGGGCAGCCGTTGGTCTCCTCCCTCGCCGCCGACGACAGCGTGAACGATGCACCTACACCCCTGCCCCAGTCGAGGTTGTCCGGCCGGATTTGTGACCAGCCGTGAGCTGAGAGAGAGTGTGGCCGCCTATGTGTTGCTTAGATCTGGAGAGCATGAGAGAGTGAACGAGAGGAACCCTAGTAAAGAAAGTGCTAAGGCTCCTGCTTTTATATATAGTGGAGTGATTTTGTTGTACCAGCTTCAAAAAAATGCGCTCCTACGTGTACCCGCGAGTGGGTGTGAGAGAACTAGTGCGTGTGTGCATCGCTTCTCTTCGTGAGAGTACAATATACTATGCCCAAAGAATGTTCGCCGCAAGAGTAATAGTATAAGTGTGTGACGTGTGAGCTAAAATAAAATGTGCGCGTTGTCTTTTGTTTTTTAGAAGTTCTGAGGGTAGGGTGTGAAGAGCACATATGTGCGTGATGTCTACCTGCAGGTAGACGGTGGGTGCGACGTGCGAATCTGCGAGAGGACTCGGGAGAGTCGTGACTCGTGAGGGTGCGTGTGCGTGAGAGAGAGGGGGCACGTATCAATGCAATGCATGTGTCCGTAAATCATTATCCAACAAACGTTCGCCACAAGCCTTTTCCTGACGAACGCCGTAAGAACCGTTAGATCGGCATCCGACAGTGTCAGTTTTGCCATGTCATTTAACAGAACATCCACTCCTCCTACACACAAATCTTCCACGTGAGTGTTAGCAACTTCCGTATGCTCCCTCCGTTCCGAAATGCAGTGCATATAGCTTTATTGAAAATTCGAACCTTGCAAACTTTTACCGAGTTTTCGTGTACCAAATTGCACATGTAGAATACCATGTATATATCATTTCATTCATCTTTGAGAGGTAACTATAAAGATGGGTGAGGAGTCTACAAAGAAAGACCATCGTATCACCCGCAACAATTTCAAGCATCCTTTAGTGTCGAGGAATATCATAGGAACTCTATATGATAAGATTTTTATAGGATTTTTTCCTTTAGAGCCAATTGGTTCATAGGAATAGATTCATATACTCCACATTTCAAAGGAAATAAACATGATATCATTTCTATAGCTTTAGAGCCACTTGGTTCATATGAATGGATTCCTATACTCCCTTAATTTCAAAGGAAGATAAACATTAGCGTATATTCAATAGAAAAGTTCCTATGATATGAGCCAAATTACATCTCTTTTCTAATCCCTCCTCATAGGAATTGAGATACATGTCATCTCTAGATTCAATAGAAAAGTTCGTATGATGTGAACCAAATGACATCTCTTTTCCAATCCCTACTCATAGGAATTGAGATGCTCCATGTCATCTCTTTCCCTACAACTTCCATGTATACATCTTCTATTCCTAAATAGATAGTACAACCCACTAGTAGCTTTTTTCCAAAACATGCAACTATGGCACAAGAACTATATAGTGTGCCAATAACTTCGAAAGATGGTCGCTGGATGAAGCTAACCCGACAGTGCAGAGATAGGCAAATCCGAGCACTACTGGCCGTTGGATATCATCAACATTCCACCAGATCTGCCACATGTACAATTTAGAAGACTCCATGGTTGAACTTTAGCATAATGCACAAACCTCAAAACACAAGCACTTCTCCTTTGTTCTAGAATCTTCTATATCATAATTGATTATTTTTTTCTAAATGAATTGCCATTATTTGTTTTTTACTTTATGATTTGCAATGCACAACCCCATGAATCTTAACATTTTTATAAAACTAATTGATTTTGAATGAGATGAACTATAAGAACTAAACGAACATCTACATCATGCATATATGACTCAAAGCTTTACATGCTATAGTGTGTATTTATTCATAATTTGGTTTCGAAATCTCATGCGTTCAATACATGTGTACCTTACTAGTTTTGAGTAGAGTACCAAATTTCACGCGGCCCCGGGTATATCAAAATGCAGGGCCCATGCATCATTGCCTTTCGGTCGAACCTACGTCCACAATTTTTTGTACGTACTATATCACCACTGGTCCCCGAACCCAAAATGTTGCCTCGTTCCCGTAAAACCAAGCGGCCCACACATATTTAAGGCGTCGACTCGAACCCATTTACTACGACGTGGCCCCGCACGCCGTAGTACTCCTACAAACCCTACCGCCGCACTCATCATCGGTTTTCTTCAAGAGGACAAGGGAGAAGCCGATTTGTAGTGGAGGCGCTTTAAAAAAAAAGGATCTGTAGTGGAGACCCCTACCCTAGGGTGCCCTAGGTAGCGGCCGCATGCATCATTGTTTTCTCTTTTCTTTATGCTCTTGCGCCCTAGAGTGAAATGATGGTTGCTTTGTCCGTCCAGCTTAATGCGGGAAAGGTGGGGCTTTGTGATTTGACCCCTCATCGCTCATTTCCTACTACTGCGGCGCTACGACCGGGGTGCCTCCAATTCCAACCGCTGCTCCGAACTGTAATTTGGTGCATCGCACGTGGAACAAGACGGTGGATGAGCCACATGTCGGCCAAAGGGGTCCTGTTAAGTGTGTCGCCATTTCGTGTGTGGACTGACCCTGCTTGAGTTGCTACGCCAACACGACGGGAGCAGCCTACCACTTGGTTTTGCTCCTTGGTGAATCCCGACTATATTGATCTAAGAAGATACGTGCTGAACTACCCTCTCCGTCTCGGTTTTTTTTAGGCGTCTCGATTTATAGGGCCTGCACGTAGTTCTAGGTCATCCATTTGACTAACTAAATATGAGTTACTATGTCACAAAAAGTATATCATTGGATTCTTAAGCGGATGTAGTTGTATTTAAAAGTCAAGGGCGGGGCTTTTCCTGCGCGGTAGGCGGGGCAGTTCCGCCTAGTCGGTTCGACAGAGACGCGAGAAGACGAGGGAGTAGGCTGCTGCAAACGTAGGGCTGTGTGATTTGACAACGAGTTACTGCTGGACAGGTGGGGCCCCGTGATTTGACTTGCCATTATCATTTTAACTGCGGCGCTACGACCGACGTGAGTCTCCCGATTCCTGACCACCTCCATACAGGTGCCTCTCCCAATGCTCCACCATGTAGTAGAGGCTGGCTCTTGCATGAGAGCCCACTTCTCCACTTTTTCCTTGCCTCTCTCTCCTCCACATATGCAAAAATGCCATGTAAAGCGCACTATTGTACTTACTTTTACTTGCTCCTATAGGTGCTTAAGCTTGCCACATAGGCATAAAGTCTGATGTGGCAAGTTAATCAAGAAGAGAGAGACTAGTTTGGTGAGCCAAGGAAGAAACGGTGCTAAGCGCGTGTACCTAGGTGAAAAGACAATTTTGAGTCTATAGCTAATTAAATGAAGCAAACTTAGCAACACCATTTCATTGGAAGAGGTCACTCCTTGGGAAATGCAATAAATACTAGTACTCCCTGCGTCCCATAATATAAGAACGTTTTTGGCACTACACTAGTGTCAAAAACGTTCTTATATTATGGGACGGAGGGAGTACGAAGAAAGAGATAGAGAGGAGTAAAAAAATACACTTATAGCCAACCTTATAGCCAACCTTGTTGTAGTATGAGTAACTAAGTGATGACTATGTATGACATGCCAACATCAGATAGCCTAACGCACCGTGTTAAATCTCCAAGGGCGCGACCGCGCGAGCGACGCGACGGTCGTAGTAGGCGCGACCATGATACGGGCTGCTGGCAGCCCTTGGATCTGAGATCAAACGGTCGCATGCTAAGTTGCTGAAAATTTGCAGACTAACCCTCCAGGATAGGATATTCACCCATAGGTCTAGAATCACGCCATGCAACCGTTCGATCTCAGATCCAAGGGCTCTCGGAAGCCCGTATCATGGGAGAATGGAAAGCCACTACCCTGCCGTTCACACGCTGGCAGTTCGCTCCTAATCGTCCCCGCACGTCCTTCAATACTACGGCGGTTCGCTCCTAGTCGTCCCGTCCATTCACATTACGACAGTTCCACTAATCCTAACCCTCCTCCCAAATCCATGGCGTCCCAAATCTCCACGATCGGCGGTGAGTACAAGGTTAGAACCATCACCGGCGATGAGTTCGACGTCATCTACACCCGTTCTTCCGCGACGGTGAAAGGATGCCTTTCTCGCTTCAGACGCATGTTCGAAAACTGAGATGATGAGTGGGTCGCTGGGCTAGATGTTGAGTACACCACAGTCCTGGGACAAGAGAAGGATCTAAAGGACGAAGAGAGGAAGAGAGGAAGAAGCCCGCCATGATCTAGGTTTGCGTACATAACGTTTGCTTGGTCTACCACATATGGCATGCCGACGTTGAGTGCCAGGATTTTAAGAACTTCCTCAGGGACAAAATAGTGAAATTCGTTACTGTAGACTTTAAGAACGACAAAGAAGTCCTGGGTCGGATAGGCCTCGTTGTAGGAAACCCCTTCGACCTCTAGAAGAATCGGCTGGTGCCCTCTCGTCAGCCTTCAATGCTGACCCTGGCAGGAGCCATGGTTCATCCTTCGTATCGTAAACTGGAGAAACCTCATTACACGTTTCATCGTCATGCATGGCAGCGGAATGTACTAGATATAGACCACATCCACTACGCTGCAATGGATGGCTACCTTTGTTTCAATATCTACAAGGGTTGGATGAAGAGCAACAGCCAAGTGTGCGGTTCAAGCAAAGAAGTATCGGCCAAGAGGAAGAGGGACAAGGACGAAGTCGAGGACGTGGACGAGGACTCCGAGTAAGGTGGCAGTGTTGTTGCTCATGGTGGTTCTAAACTTCTAATGCAGTGTCTACCGGATTAGTTGCATAGTTTAATTTCAGGTGTGCTTAGTTTAATTTGAGGGGTGTGTTGTGCTGAGCCCCCAGCAGAACTATGTTATGTTTCTTCTTGTTACTTTAACTCTTCAGTATGTACATACTACTAGTATTTCTTTAATATAATTTAGCACCCCAATTAAGCACGTACTAGCTTTTTTAATAGTACTATATGCATAATTTGGCGACGAGCGCTCTCTATATGTACCACCTTTTTTTTAATTTCAATTTTTGCTCCATGGCGCAATCCATCGATAGTACTACTGTACAAAAGTATACATTTTTAAAAGGCTAGAGTACTATTCATCACATATATAGCCAGTTAAATTCTCAACCTAGAACGACGTGCATGCCATGTAGTAAACCGATACGGAGGAAGTATAGTAAAAATGAGGTGATTTTACCGAGCGATCGGTGGGGGAGCATGGCCTGTCATGCGGTCCCACGTGTCATGATGTACCAAGGTGATGCGCGTGTCCCTCTTGAGGCAGAAGCAATACTACGTGGTTTGAGATGATGGCGAACCGAAGTGTGAAATAATGGTTGCTTCGTCCGTCTGGGAAGGTGCGGCATTGTGATTTGACGTCTCATTGCTCATTACCACTACCTGGCCGGTACGAGTGGGGTGCGTCCCCCCTGCTGTTTTGCACTGTTATTTGGTGCTTGACACGTCGAACCGGTTGCTATATGTCCCATATGTCGGCGACAGGAAGTACAAAATTCATGAAAGGGAGCGTCGACGGAGGAGTATACTACAGAATTCATGAAAGGGAGCGACTTAGTTTTGGAAAAATATGTTTTTACGGAGTACGTACCCACTAGGGTTTATAGGGCTCATCTAAAAAACATTCGTTTTTCCGTTTGATAAGTCTCAATTCTACTATACTAGTAGTAGTACCATTACATGTTGGATTTCGAGGTGCGTTAGATCACCCGACGCAAGCAGTGTCAAGAAGAAACTAACCAATGCATGTACAAGTTCATGGAAATTTAGTGGTAATTCATGCATTTGTTCTAATTAATGCCTCGGTAAACATAACTTCTTGAGAAAAACGAGCGTACTAATTACTTGTGCAAACTACGAATTAATTCGACCACTCACCGTCTACCTTGGTTGGAGAGATTTTGAAATTGAGCCATAAACTGGAAAGGAGGGAGTAGTAACTTTTGTCTCGATTACTATTTGTGGCCTTGTACAGATGCAAAATGTATTTTTTTATAGTGGCCTTGTATAAGTAAATGGAGGGAGTACTAACCAAAGTACGTAGTAGGGACGAGGAGTAAACGGAGGGAGTAGTAAAATTTTCTCCTCGTGCTGCGAGCCACCGCGCGCGTGGGCGAGGGAGCGGGCGTAAAGGCGTACAGTAGTAGTAGTAGTACTACTACTACTCGTAAGCAAGATTCACCTCATCCTGCGAGCCACCGCGCCCGTGGGCGGGGGAGACGGCATACTAAGCAAGCTTCTCCTCGTTCTGCGAGTTGACGGGACACATCAAAAGTACTCCAGTGTATAGAGCCTTGCCTCTAAGGTAGGCCCCACATGGTTTGCCTCTTTTTTTAATTTAACATAACGCGTCAAGTCGCAATTTGTTTGTTCACCCGTGGTAGACGATCCTCCCTCCACCAAGTGGACAACCAGTACACGTGCCAAATTACCACGTGGGCTGCCTTTTTCGTACAGAAATGAGCTCCACCCTGTACCCGCGCGGGTGTGGTTGGGAAAGAGACGGGAGTACGTGCGTCGTGCGTGCACCTCTTCTCTTCGTGCACGTCCCCCACCTACGTGGGTGTGTGTGAGAGAGATACAAACCTAGACATAATACGCCGTCCATCCCCATGCCTCCGCCCAGTCCGACCACCAGTCACCACCACGCCCCACTCCTCCTCACCTTATCTCTCATCTTTCTCCCTCCATTTTTATATACAAGGGGCCACTATCAAAATTACAATTTGCAGATATACAAGGCCACTAACACTAATCGATGCAACATTAATGGTGTTTGCCTCGTGGTACTAGCAAAGGAGGACATTAATTATCCCTTGCATGCATGCGGGAGTTTGTAAAAAAAATGCATCTTGATGTTCCGTGCAATGCACGGGCATCTTGCTAGTCCATGAAAACAACACATGGCAAAATTCCACGGCGAACGAGGGATTTGAATCTGTTGGGAGGGGCTGTTTGGATCTTGCCCGGGGTAGCCAAAATATTGGCGACCCTTTTGTCCACCGGTGCCTTTGTCACCGATGAACGAGGAATGGCTCGGGTGCTCATGCTGTCATGCATCCTCCAGCGCGCACGTTGGAGATGAGCTCGCACGAGCTGTATTTCTTTGTCCCACAACGCCGCCTGAGCCGCCCGCAGACCAACCAGCGACCTGCAAATTACGCCATCCAACCGTAGCGGCACACATTATGACAACAACTCAACCAACCGGACGAAATTCACGCAAACACGTAGACAAACTGATATTTCATGTAAACAACGACGGAAATCATATAAAATACCAGATTTTCATACAAACATGACAGATTTCATTACATTCAAATGAACTACGCGGTGCTAGTTCTGGACAGCACAGGTATATAATACCTAGCCTAAATGGTCGCCCACCGATCGATTTGTGTTCCTCATGTCCGGCAGCACGATCACCGGACTGTCGGGAGCCCCGGAGGTATATGCTTCAACGCAAAGGATGGCTCGCTTCCCCACTGCCCAACTGATATCATTGGCTGGTGCCGAAGATGATGGTGGCCGGCACCGGTTCGAGTTCATCACCGGCCACTACTTCGCCATGGCTGGCACCGGCTCGAGTTCATCCTAACATTCCCCTCTTCCGTGGAGCCCATGCAGGGTCAACGAAGGTCCTCACAACAAAAGGATCCGGCAAGACACCTGCTGTGTACGCTGGCGTCGCCTCCGCGGTGGCCTTCATGGGACCCAAGCGGTGGCGGCCTCCCGTGTTCTACTTCTCTTCGATGATGGCGGCGGACGCGGAGGCGCTGGCCACCGACTCGTCGCTCTCCGCGCACCCGGCTTCTGTCGCTGCTTGCATAGCACGGCCACCGGCATGGGAGTCTCGGCCACAGAAATGGGAGACGCGGTACAAGGCGGCGGCATGGACGGCAGCAACGACGCCCGTGCGCCGCTCCTCGTCGAGCTGGCCTGGAGCGGCGAGTTGCTGAACCGCGCGCCGGCTTGGGGCGGCAACTGGCTCTGTCGGGCGAGGGGAGGGAGGTGGATCAGTGAGCTGCATAGCTCATATCCGGCGGGCTACCCAGCCGGCTCGGATGCGGAATAACTACTCTTCGTAAGCCATTGTAAGAGTGGACAAAATGGTGGAGGAGATAGGGGAGCGGCGGAGGTGTGCGATTCTTGGCCGGCGTTTGGCCTCGTTTAAATAGGAGATTAAATAGACGGTGGGCGGGAGGAGCTCGGCCGGCGTTGCGTTTAACGCCGGCCCGGTCATGAACGAACGTGTGTCCAGAGTGGGTTTCTGGGCTTCCACACGGGCGGGTTTCATGGAGGCGTTTGAATGCGGCACAGAGGCGTGTTCAGCCGGGCGTGCCGCGAGTGGCGCCCTCGAATCTGACCTAGGACACCGTGCCATTCTTCCACTGACGTGTGGGCTCTTTGGGTGCATGGCCTGCATGTCAGTGACCCAACGCAGGCAGCGCACAGCAGAGGAACCTTTGGTGGGCCAGGGCGGTCAGAAGCGGGCATTTCATAAACTGATGATTGTTCATTGAGTGTGACGTCATCTTTTTCATGTAGATAAGCCTACTATGTTGATAGCCCGTTCGATACGTTGTGATTCATAAAGACCACCGCAAACATCAATGTTCTGCTTATCACAGATAAGATTGATTAATACCCGTAACAATCCATGTCCTTAACAAAGGGTGCATGCACGTATAGGTTGAACGTGTGTCTTGCATCGTGTGTTGTGTGCATGCAGGCGTGCGAGTGTTGCGTGCGTGCAAGGGTACGTTTTAGTGTTGCATGCATGGGTGCGTACGTGCGTTTGTTCGTGAGTGCATGTGTACGTGTCAGTGTTGCACGCCAGCATGCGTGCGTGTGTACATGTCGGTGTTGCACGCCTACATGCGTGCGTGTCTTGCGTGCGTGCATGTGTACGTGCGGGGTGAGGCTACACGTCAAATACAATGACCGTAAGTGTCGTCAACAAAATACGGAGCACGCATCAAATGCAAAGTCCGTCAGTGTCATCAACAAAATATGGAGACGTATCGTGAGCTAGATACCGTTGTACTATTGTATATGCTTATTTTCTTAGTGGCCGATTGCGTGTGTGGTGTGGTGGGCACATCATTTCTAGTTGTGGTGGGTCAACATGAAGACTCATGGGTCGGTTCCATCCTGCGCCACATATAGGTTGGACCGAGACGTGTTATACGAAGACCCCCATGTGGAGGACTCGGCGTACAACACGAAGCTACCAGAGTCCCGGAGGACTCTATCCCCACTGGTGATAAGCCGACTATATATGATTTGTAACCCTAGGCCCTTAGTATGTTATACAAGCTTTGGGGCTAGTTTGTCGATAGTATACACACACGCACAATGCCTGGTATTCACGTGTACTTTGTACACACCCCTATCACTAATATACAGTCCCAGGAGTAGGCTCTTTCTTCAACTGCAAGTGTCCGATCCGAACTAGGGTAAAACTTTGCCTCGTATTACCATCCAGCCTAACAGCCAGGGATATCCTACCGAATGATATGATGAAATCATATCTGCCAACTACTAAGAGAGAGGTGTGTCGGGGGGGGGGGGGTCAATGTGTGCGAGAGAGGCCTAAAGATAATGTGCGTTTGGGAGACACGTAGGCACATATATGTGCGTATAGAGGGCTAGTAGAGACCGTGCATGTGTATATATGCATGTGAGAGAAATAGTGTTTTCCAACTGAAATTAGTGAAAAGAGTGGTACATAGTAGTCAGAAAGAGAGAGAGAGAAACAGAGAGAGCATGTGCGTGAGACACCCCGACACCCTGAGAGAGATTGTGAGCATGTGTGAAAGAGAAATGCCGATGCATATAAAGTGTGTGCACTTATGCGTTAGATAGAGAGATATATAACGCGTTTGTGAGAACGGGGCGAGGCATAGTGCATCTACGTGTAAAAGGCGGTTCTACGCATTAAATTAAAATATAAATGGCATTATTATTTTTGGATGAGATCATGAATTTTGCAAATTGCGAATGGACGAAAATCGATCTATCAGACACCCATACTCTATTGAATTCTAGCATGTGCATGTGTTTATTTCATATTATCGATCCATAGAGTGAGAGCGGTTTGAAATACAGGCAATGGATGCTTTTGCAATTCATATATAAACATTAATTAGTGCACTCCATGTTGTTAGTGTGAAGCACTTTATACATTTGTCACTTGCATGGATACATTCCAAATTGCTAGCTACGAAATAGAATACATGTCGAATTCAACATAAAGGGGTTTCGAATATTCGAATTCATAGGAAGTGCATTCATCTATTTGAACCCGAGATAATGGCATTTGTAAATCAGATGTAAAAGGGGGCATCAATCTTTGTTGTGAGTTTGAACATGCTATATATATTCATACGCATATCTAACTTTTTTTTTGCAACCAAGGAGATTATATCAGGAACCATGCATGAACTGAGGTAAGTTGGATATTTTTTAATATATACTCGTGTACAATGTATATTCAAATGTACCCCCTCCATTCCAAACCGTAGCTTTAGGATTTTCAAGAGTAAAGATTTGTGAAGTTTGACAAATCCTGAAAGTTCAATTCAAGAGAACCGAAAACGTTAATGCTTCTGCTCCCAAATATTGAACGAAGCGCCAAATAGGCCTCTGGTCACCCGAAACCGCGCGAGACTAATGTTTTGGTGGTAGGAAATTACTGTCCTGACTCTGGCCCGTGTAGCCTATTGGCCCGATGTCCAAAGGTCTAAACCAGGGTAGGTTTGTAACTTCACCAAGACGCCAGTCTCAACCGCCTCCGAGAAGCATTCATACGCCGTGGGCGCCTACCCATGCGCTCAGCCGAAATCTATCCCGCCCACATTTGGGACACCTAACATGACTGTCCTACCCCCAACCCGCAATATGTCCGAAATTTTAGATGGGGCCAAAGTTTGTAACTTTCCCCAAATTTCAAACAAGCGCGTCTCAAACCGAAACATTGTTCCCCCTTAGTTCCCCGCCTCCCTCCGTTTCCCCATTCATACTCCGTGGGCGCGAAAACGCCCTCTCCACCAGCCGTGAAACCCCAGCCTCCTCCATCCTCCACCCCATAGCGGCCAATCCACCGCCGCCCTCCTCCATCACGCCGGAGCCGGTACCCCGACGTCGTCGTCTAACGCAACCGCAACGCCCTCAAGGACTTAACAGCTGAAGCCGAGGCAGAGCTGCCTCCATGACGCCGACGTGCGCCGTACCAGAACCACTGCAACCACGCCGTCCTGCGCCTCACTGCTGCGGCTCCACTGTCGCAACCGTCCACCGCACCGGAGCTGTTCCCGCTACGCCGTTGTTCGCCACCTCGGATCTACTTCCCCACCGCCGACAGACGGCCACCGCACCACACTCAACAACTTGGCCATGGGTTCGTCCAAGGCTGCACCGTCCTCCACAACTTCTGGTTTCTGGCGAACAACAAGAAGGTCGTCAGAAAAACAGAAGGAGGACACAACACTGCCAGCAGAAAGAGGTACTCCTCTTCCCTTATTCGTGCAAATCTTACGTCTCCGCTCACAACGTATTCATCCCACGAAAGAAACTAGTTGAGCGCTTCTTACTGCATCTTCTCCGTGATACTAAATGCACAAGGTTTCCTCCCTTTTAGTATTTCACCTTTGCTAGAGGTCAGTAGCCCGCCTGGATTTCAATTCAGGGTCAGTCGAACCGCAATTAAAAGAAGCAGCACCCGCTTAGGCGTGCGGAGCACCTAGTCCGCCTGCTCCCCGGGGAAGCGGCGCGTCGGTGTCTATCATAGGGGTGTGGGGCGCAGGAGCTGCTTGCGCCCGATCTGAAGGTCGGTGGGGCTTGAATGGATCACTGGGGGGCGGTGCCAAGCACGGTGGTGCGGTGAGGTCGAGGGGAGGGCGCAGGCAGGGGAGGAATACTGGGCCGGTGGTCACTGGCGTTTCGAGGAAGATCGTCAACACTGACTGGCTGGAGGTAGATGAAGGCGATCTGCCCGTTCTTTGTACATTGGACGGTGCAGAAAAAATGGACTGACCTATTTGCTTTCAGTCGACTGTTATTTTCATAAAATCCTATAGTAATTTAGTGTGTCATGCATGTTGTAGAGCTATCATATGTCTCCCGTCATTTATTTCTCACTGACCTGCTATCTGCTACCTTTACACTGTACTAATTGTGCACACACTTCACCCATACTCACACTATTGTTTTTTTATGCATGGGTATTTCAGACTCTGACGCAGTGTTGATGAATGCAGAAAAGAAAAGACAGAAGTCACTCCAGTGTAATTCGAAGATAAGCTATAAGCGTTTCAGCGGTCTAATGGGTGTAGTGTCAGCAGTTGGAGACAGTAAACGTAGCTCTGCAGTTGATGATCTCAATTGCCACACACAACCATCCCAGGTGCTTGCTTTAACTTCGCACTATCAAATGTGGTTGCATGTTGCATATGGTGTCTAGCTTGTATTGCTTCCAATTTGGTTAAATTGCATCTGCTTACTTTACACATTATACCTTTGATAATGACACGCCTTCCTGTTTTTGATACATACTACATATGTCTATTAACCATGTTCGTACATCAAACTAATGCTCTTTTGTATCCCTCGTCAATCACTTATGATGAGACAGTCACCCGAGTGGGTTACTGTGAGACGCCCTACTCGTTTAAAGAGTGCAGTGTCATCCTCCCCACATGATTCTCAAGAAACATCAAGGCTAAATGAAGATAGTCAACGTAGCTCTCTAGTTGATCACCGCAATTCCCCCACACCACCATCGCAGGTGCTTGCTCTTACTTGGCAGTGTGATATGTGGTTGCATGTTGCATATGGTGTCTACCTTTTAATGCTTCTAATTAGGGTAAATTGCATCTGCTTAGTTAACACATTATACCTGTGAATATGACATGCCTTCCTGTTTTTGGTACATACTACGTCTTTCTATTAACCATGTTCTTACATCAAACTACTTTTCTTGTGTATCCCTCATCAATGCTCCTAATTTGTTAAATTGCATCTCCTTAGCTTACACATTATGCATGTGAATATGACACGCCTTCCTGTTTTTGGTACATACTACATCTGCCTATCACACCATGTTCTTACATCAAACTACTGTTCTTGTGTATCCTGCGTCTATCACTTATGATGAGACAGTCACGCGCGTGGGTTAATATGAAACGCAATACTCTTATAAAGAATGCAATTTGATCCTCTCCACATGATTCTCAAGAAACAGCAAGCCTAAATGAAGATATTGAATGTAGCTCTGTACCTGAAGACCGCACTTCCCCTACACCACCATCACAGGTGCTTTCTCTAACTTCATAGTGTGATATGTGGTTGCATGTTGCATACAGTGTCTAGCTTGTAATGCTTCTAATTAGGGTAAATTGCATCTGCTTAGTTTACACACTATACCTGTGAATATGACATGCCTTCCTATTTTTGGTACACACTACATTTATGTGTTAACCTTGTTCTTACATCAAACTACCTCTCTTCTGTATCCTGCATCAATCACTTACGATGAGTCACCTTTATTCGTTGCATATTGCATATTATTTCTAGCCTGTTGCCATGTATTGCTTCTAATTTGGTCAAATACATTTGTTAGGGCACCCTTTTAATTTGGCAGAGTGATATTGGTTTCATCTTTCATATGGTTTCTAGCTTGCATCGATTCTAACAAGTTCAAGCACCTTGTGCTTAGTTTACACTTTATACATCATACATGTCAATATTTCACGCCGTCCTGTTTTTCATTCCATCCTCCTATCATGCGGCTGCCTTACATGAAAGTAGTGTTCGTCAGTATCATGCATCAATGAGTTCTGAAGAGCAAATTTTATTCCTTTTTCTTGTGGGTTTGACTTGACAAGGAAAAATCAAGAAAGAGGAAGGAAAAGAGTAAGGAAGGCGATGATGGTGGTCCTCTGCAGCAACGTAAACGGAGCATCTGTACCGATTCTCCTTGTACTGATAGTGCATTACAAGGTCCAAGTCTCCGCTCCCCTACTCCACCATCCAAGGTGCTTGCTCTAACTTGGCAGTGTGATATCTGGTTGCATGTTGCATATGGTGTCTAGCTCGTATTGCTCCTAATTAGTGTAAACTGCATCTGCTTAGCTTACACATGATACATGTGAATATGACACGCTTTCCTGTTTTTGGTACTACTATATCTGTCTATCACACCATGTTCTTACATGAAACTACTCTTCTTGTGTATCCTGCATCAGTCACTTATGATGGGACACCTTTAAGTTGGCAGTGTGATATTGGTTTGCGTCTTGAATATGATTTCTAGCATGTATTGCTTCTAGTTTGATGAACGCCACCTATGACGAGACAGTTTTAACTTGGCAGAGTGATATTGATTGCACCTTCCATATGGTGTCTTGCAGTGTTTCTAATTTGTTGAAGTGCCTTCTGCTTAGTTACCACATCATAGGTGTGAATATGTCAAGCCGTCCATTTTTTCGTACATATTCCATCCTCGTATCAGGACTTTGCCTTTCATCAGAGTAGTGTTCGTCAGTATCATGCATGAATGAGTTCTGAAGAGCGAATGATATTCCTTTTTCTTGTCGGTATGACCTCACAATGCAAAATCAATAAAGCTGAAGGAAATTGGCAAGGCATTGGATGATGGTGGTCCTTCCGAGCAACTGAAACGGAGGTTCTCTACAGATTCTACTCCGCCATCCTCCCAACAAGATTCGCAAGACAACGCAAGGCTAGACAGTCAACGTAGCTGTGTAGATGATGAGCACATCTCCCCTACTCCACCATCACAGGTGCTTGCTCTAACTTGGCACTATTATATGTGGTTGCATGTTGCGTATGATGTCTAGATTGTATTGCTTCTAACTTTGTTGAATTGCATCTGCTTACTTTACACATAATGCCTGTGAATATGACATGTGTTCCTGTTTCTACATTAGACTACTATTCTTGCATATCCCGCATCAGTCACTTATGATAAGGCACCTTTAAGTCGCCACTGTGATATTGGTTGTGTCTTGCATATGATTTCTAGCATGTACTACTTCTAATTTGTTGAAACACCATACAGTTTGAACTTGGCAGAGTGATATTGGTTGCCTCTTTCATATGGTGTCTAGCTTGCAGTGCTTCTAATTTGTTGAAATGCCTTCTGCTTAGTTACCACATCATAGGTGTGAATATGTCACACCATCTTGTTTTTCATACATATTCCATCCTCGCATCATGTGTTTGCCTTTCATCCGAGTAGTGTTCGTCAGTATCATGCATGAATGAGTTCTGGAGAGCGAATTTTATTCCTTTTTCTTATCGCTTTGACTTCACAATGCAAAATCATTACAGCTGAAGGAAATTAGTCTGGCAGTGGATGATGGTGGTCCTTCGGAGTACCTCAAACGGGGGTCTCTACAGATTCTACTCCGCCATCCTCCCAACAAGATTCGCAAGACAACACAAGGCTGGACAGTCAACGTAGCTGTGTAGATGATGAGCACATCTCCCCTACTCCACCATCACAGGTGCTTGCTCTAACTTGACACTATTATATGTGGTTGCATGTTGCGTATGATGTCTAGCTTGTATTGCTTCTAACTTGAATTGCATCTGCTTACTTTACACATAATGCCTGTGAAAATGACACGTGTTCCTGTTTCTAGAACATACGTGTACATGATGAGCACATCTCCCCTACTCCACCATCACAGGTGCTTGCTCTTACTTGGAACTGTTATACGTGGTTGCGTTTTTCATATGATGTCTAGTTTGTATTGCTTCTGATTATGTTGAATTGCATCTACGTAGCTTACAACTTATACCTGCAACGATCACTTACCCATAAGACACATTTAACTTGGGATTGTGATGTAGGTTGCATCTTGCATTGTCTTCTAGCTTGTACTGCTTCTAATTTCTTGAAATGGCACTTACGACGAGACACTTTTTACCTGATAGAGTGATATTGGTTGCATGTTCATATGGTGCCTAGCTTTCATTTCTTCTAATTTTGTTGAAATGCCTTCCGCTTACTGTTTTTTCATACATATTCCATCCTCCTATCATACGTGTGAATATGAAACACTGTCTTTTTTTGTATATATTCCATCCTCCTATCTTGCGCTTGCCTTACATCAAAGTAGTGTTCGTCTGTATCATGCATCAACCAGTTATGCAGAGCTAATTTTATTCATCTTCTTGTGGTTTTGACTTCATAAGGCAATATCAGAAAATAGGAAGAAAAAGAGTAAGTTAGGGGATGTTGGTGGTCCTCCGCACCGGCGCAAACAGAGACTCTCTAGATTTGCCACTGCTACTGCTAATGAAGTTGAAGTCCCAAGTCTACATGATGAGTTCATCTCCCGTACTCCACCATCGCAGGTGCTTGCTCTAAGTTGACAGTGTGATAATTGGTTTCATGTTGCATATGTTGTCTAGCCTGTATTTCTTCTATTTTGATTAAATTGCACCTGCTGAGTTTATACGTTATACATGTGCATATGACATGGCTTTCTGTGTCTAGAATACACTGCATCTATCTATCATACCATGTTCTTACATCAAAGTACTGCTGTTGTATATCCCGAATCAGTCACTCATGATTGGACGCTTTTAACATGGCAGTTTGATAGTGGTTGCATCTTGCATTGATTTCTACGTTGTACTGCTTCTAATTTTTCAAATTTCCACTTATGACAAGACACTTTTAACTTGGCAGAGTAATATTGGTTGCATCTTTCATATGGTGTCTAGCTTGCATTACTTCTATTTTCTTGAAAAACCTTCTGCTTAGTTTGCACATCGTAGCTGTGAATATGTCATGCCGTCCTGTTTTTCTTACATATTCCGTCCTCATACGGTTGTCTTACATCAAAGTATTGCTTGTCTGTATCATGCATTAATGAGTTCTGAAGAGTGATTTTATTCTTTTGTGTTGTGGGTACAGCTTGACATGGCAAAGTCAAAAAAGAGCAAGGAAAATAATATAGTAGGGAGTGCTGTTACTCGTCGGGTGAAACGGAAAAGGTTCTGCCGTCGAGATTCTGCTGGTACTTATAGTGCAGTAGAAGGTCCAAGTCCACCGGCTAAATCTACAAACACAGTATCACCTGCTCCACCAGCTGCAACATCCGCTTCAACTGTACCAGCATCTCAACCAGTTACTCGTTCGTTTGCTCCGGAACTGGCCAGTTCCCAAGCTGCCTTCACACCTAACACTACTTCCGAAGCACTGCTGACACAACAGGACTTGGCAAGATCAGATGAACCTCATGAGCATCAACACCAAGACGGTACCTGACCGAGTCAAGTTGCAGTTGCATGCTCCTTTATATGTACTCTCACAGTTTGATGTACACTAACACTTTCCATATTCGTTGTTGAACTAGCACCACGACGCAACCGGAAACAGACATTAGGGATAATGCTTGACAGATTAACAAAATCTAAAGGAGGAAGAATGGAGATCCATTTTGAGGTAGGTTTAAAAAGGCCACGTGATGCTACAGAGTCAGCCAAGTTAGTATCAGAGGCAGCCGTTGCCGTTAGGTGTCATGCACGTATCCTCCCAACGTGGATCCAGAACAGGAATGAGAAAGACAATACCCAGTTTAACACCTTCCTTGACCATTTATCCGTAAGTAATGTTATTCATCGCAATTAGTAATATTGTCTTGCTCTGTCCCATACTTTCTAGCTTCCTCCTAATAAGACTCACATTCTTTTTTCAACAGATGAGGTTCAAGTTGGATCCGAAAGATGATGCAACTAAACAAGCATGCACTCATGTTTTTCAGTCTGCTCTGCGACAGTATCGGTACCACCTTAGAAAATCTCACTTTAAAGGTAAGGCTAACAATGAAATCGCCCAAACATCTCCAGTGGAATATATTACAGATGAAGACTGGACAGCCCTTGTTAAACACTGGTCTGATCCAAAGTATCAGGTAGGCTATATGTATTTGATCAGACCACCTATTGAACTTGTATTTATGTATGTGCCTTACAAGTGTATCTTCTTCTAGGCTAACTGTTTGAAGAACAAAACCAACCGTTCTAAAGTGAAATTCCAACAGACAACAGGATCTCGTAGCTATATTGCACACTGCGAGGCTCTTGTAAATAGCTGCTACTTCCTTCTTTTTTTGTGCCATATTATCGTATCTATATTGACTTGTTCCAAATACAGAGGAAATCCCGTGCGGACCAAAAAGAACCTGAACCGAATGCAGTGCAAATCTTCAAGGATTGCCACACCAGCAAGATGAAGGGCATGAGCACACCAGTTCAAGCCGCTGTTGTAAGTCCTTACTCCTCCTGCCTTGAACTGATTGGTACTGTGATGTGTTCATTTAACTACTTGCTTTGCAGCCAATGTCAGTTACTCTGTTCACTTTTATTCACAGTTGTCTTAACGTATCATTTCACCTTACATGGTTTAAAAGAGATGAAGGATATTCTTTTGGTCTTGATCTGTAATCTAGTTGTTATGTTCACGTGCGCACACAATGATAAAATAGCCTGTTTGTTTTATATCTGTTTGCCCATGATATGAATGATGTCATACTATGTTCATCCTACTTTAAACCATGTCTCTTTATCCTTAGATGTCAACGAATGTGAGGAAATAGACAATACAGTAGGCATGCTACATGGACATATGTTCCGAAAGTGATTTTATTATGTAGTTGGCACTACAATACATGCTAATGTATTACAGTAGTTCACCAAAATAAGTTATGTATAAACGTTTAACCTACTTAGTTTGTTTTTGTCTCATTAGTAACTTATCTAGTACACTAATCTACAAGTTCAAACTTTCAGGAAGCTATGGAACAAATGATTGAACCGCCACAACCACCTGAAGGTGACGAGGCTACTACAGGCACAATGTCACCTCTTGCTGCAGTGCGTCTGTATCTCTCCACTAACAGTGCAAAAAGCACCTTCCTGCGTAATTCTGGGTTGGTTGTCAAGGTAACCTCGTCCAAATCGCCTACTGAACAAAATCTTCCTGCTAGACAGAGTGATATATCTATGCTCCAGACACAAGTCCAATCCCTAATGGATGTTGTTTCGGAAACAAGAATAGTGGTTGAGAAATGTCGTCAAGATATGAATGGTTTTGAAACCAGACTATCAGACATTCGCTTCGTTGTTCAAGAGCAATGGCGGAAAAAGGTGGAGATCGTGCTACTCCATCAGATTCTACAGCCTAAAACATTAGCACTCAGGTCAAATGATCTGTGCTTCTATACATCTGATGGTGCTTTTATCTGGAAGTACTGTAAACTTTATGCCAACAGGCTTTTGTTGTATGGTTGGAATTTATTTTGTTGTGATACAACATTTATGATGTTGCCTCAGGCTACAGTAATTACGACGCTATTTTTGTATAGTGTAGGTTTATCTTAGTAATGTATTCGGCCGAAAGCTTCGTAGGAGCCCAACATGCCAACATTCGTCGGGCCCATTCCAATTGGCTGAAAACGATTACGGGCCAAACTTGGCATGTAGCCCACTAAAAATATCTGGGCCTAAATCAGCATAAGCTTTCATATTTTTCTGGTAGGCCTGTGCCCATAGTGGGCCTTTAATAGGCCTAAACATAATTTGGGCCCTCAGTAAAAATAGGCCGTTTACAGGTGTAAATATCTCGAGCCCATAAAAAACATGGGCCTTTAATAGACCGAAAGTGAGATTGGGCTCTAATTGTGCCAAATAACCCACTGGACTTAGCAGGCCAAAATGGTGGCCCATTTACGATGCGGATCTTTGACAGGCCGAAATTCGAACGGGCCGTAAATGCGCCGACCTAATACACGGGCCTTTAACAGGCCGGAACTTCGGTCGGGCTAGATTATCGTCATTTTTATATGGGCCGTTAATGGGCCCGATATGAAGTTGGGCCACATATGGCCCATGGTTTACGTCCAGCGTTAACAGGCTGAAAATGACAACAGGCCGAAACTGGCCCAAAGCTATAGTGGGCCTCTAACAGGTCGAATGTCAGACATGGCCGAATATGACCCAAATCCTTCACGGTAGTTTAAGGGCCGAAAGTTTTGATGGCCTGTAAATGGGCCCAAATGAAGCCGGGCCTTTAACAGGCCGGAAATACACCGGGCCGTAATTTGGCCCAATTACTTAGCGGACTGTTAACGGGCCAGAAGTGACCATGGGCCGCGTTGATGACAAGTTTAGGACAGGCCGTTGACGGGCCGATTTGACAGAGAATGTTGGGCCTTTAGCTGGGCCGACCCATTATGGTCTGCAGAATCTTGTGGGTCTTTAGCTGGGCTGGCCCATTGTGGTCCACAAAATCTTGTGGGCCTTTAGCTGGGCCGGCCCATTATGGTCTACAAAATCATGTGGGCCTTTAGCTGGGCCGGCCCATTATGGTCCGCTAAATTTTGTGGCCCTTTAGCTGGGCCGGCCCATTATGGTCCGCTAAATTTTGTGGGCCTTTAGCTGGGCCGGCCCATTATGGTCCGCTAAATCTTATGGGCCTTCGGTTGGGCCGGCCCATTTAAACTTTGTGGGCCACTTTTGGGCCGGTCCACGTGTCAACATATCATAGGCCCATCTCGACCGTTGGATGAGTGACACCTATGCCAACGCGGAGCTGACGCGTGGATCCGTCAGCCAATGAGAATTTTACACGTGAAAAATCGGCATTGGTCGTGGCTGTTAACGGGTTATCGGATCCAAAATCCGACCCGATAGCTTAACGGCGTTCCATTACGGTGGATGCCACGTGTCGGTCACCCTTGACGAAAGCACTTCTGTGATGCGCGATTTATCGTCATGGAAGTGGACACTTCCGTGATGATAATTTTGGCAATGTCATGGAACACTTCTACGACAGCACAGGTATGACTATCTTGATTCTGTCATAAATTTGTCATGGATGTACATGCATGACAGAAAACGCGACCTACTGTGACAAACACGTATCATCACGGAAGTGTTTTTTTGTAGTGTTAAGTAGCAATGAACCCACTCTTTTGGATTTCAAGGAATTTAATTATGATAATTGTTATTTGATAGATTGTATTTCCTTTTTGCAATCCATGTTGAATTCTCCTCATGCTTATAATCAAAATAAGGCTTTTACTAAACATATCATTGATGCTATGATGAAATATTTTGAAGAATAACTTGAGTTGGAAGTTTCTATCCCTAGAAAGCTTTATGATGAGTGGGAGCCTGATGTCTACTACGCAACCTTCCTCTTGTAGACGTTCTTGGGCCTCCAAGTGCAGAGGTTTGTAGGACAGTAGCAAATTTCCCTCAAGTGGATGACCTAAGGTTTATCAATCCGTGGGAGGCGTAGGTTGAAGATGGTCTCTCTCAAACAACCCTGCAACCGAATAACAAAGAGTCTCTTCTGTCCCCAACACACCCAATACAATGGTGAATTGTATAGGTGCACTAGTTCGGCGAAGAGATGGTGATACAAGTGCAATATGGATGGTAGATATAGGTATTTGTAATCTGAAATTATAAAAACAACAAGGAAACTAATGATAAAAGTGAGTGTAGATGGTATTGCAATGCTAGGAAACAAGGCCTAGGGTTCATACTTTCACTAGTGCAAGTTCTCTCAACAATAATAACATAATTGGATCATATAACTATCCCTCAACATGCAACAAAGAGTCACTCCAAAGTCACTAATAGCTGAGAACAAACGAAGAGATTATGGTAGGGTACGAAACCACCTCAAAGTTATTCTTTCGGATCGATCTATTCAAGATTTCGTACTAGAATAACACCTTAAGACACAAATCAACCAAAACCCTAATGTCACCTAGATACTCCATTGTCACCTCAAGTATCCGTGGGTATGATTATACGATATGCATCACACAATCTCAGATTCATCTATTCAACCAACACAAAGTACTTCAAAGAGTGCCCCAAAGTTTCTACCGAAGAGTCAAGACAAAAACGTGTGCCAACCCCTATGCATAGGTTCATGGGCGGAACCCGCAAGTTGATCACCAAAACATACATCAAGGGGATCAATAGAATACCCCATTGTCACCACGAGTATCCCACGCAAGACATACATCAAGTGTTCTCAAATCCTTAAAGACTCAATCCGATAAGATAACTTCAAAGGGAAAACTCAATTCATTACAAGAGAGTAGAGGGTGAGAAACATCATAAGATCCAACTATAATAGCAAAGCTCGCGATACATCAAGATCGTATCACCTCAAGAACACGAGAGAGAGAGAGATCAAACACATAGCTACTGGTACATACCCTCAGCCCCGAGGGTGAACTACTCCCTCCTCGTCATGGAGAGCGACGGGATGATGAAGATGGCCACAGGTGAGGGTTCCCCCCCTCCGGCAGGGTGCCGGAACGGGTCTAGATTGGTTTTCGGTGGCTACACAGGCTTGCGGCGGCGGAACTCCCGATCTAGGTTTCTTTCTAGAAGTTTGGGGTTATATAAGAGGTGTTGGAGTCGGGAACAAGTCAGGGGGGTCCTTGAGGAGGCCACGAGGCAGGGGGGCGCCCCCCATCCTCGTGGTGGCCTCGGGGCTCTTCTGGCCCACTTCCGGTACTCCGTGGGCTTCTTCTGATCCAAAAATGATCTCCGTCAAATTTCAGGTCAATTGGACTCCGTTTGGTTTTCCTTTTCTGCGAAACTCTGAAACAAGGGAAAAAACAGAAACTGGCACTGGGCTCTGGGTTAATAGGTTAGTCCCAAAAATAATATAAAAGTGTTTAATAAAGCCCATAAACATCCAAAATAGATAATATAATAGCATGAATACTTCATAAATTATAGATACGTTGGAGACGTATCAGCATCCCCAAGCTTAATTCTTGCTCGTCCTCGAGTAGGTAAATGATAAAAGAAATAATTTATGAAGTGTGAATGATAGCAGGTGCACAAGTTTAATCAATGATAATTTCAATCACCTTTTCTAGCATCATTATATATCATAACAGTAGCTCAACTCATAGAACTTCTCATGATCAAGTAATAAACTATTCACATGTTAAAGTATAGATCATAAACTTTCTTGAAAACTAACAAACCGTGTGATTAGTCATCAAACAATTACAATTCATCTTATTTTCAGGAAGAGTCTATGTCAGAGCTTCGATTTAGCAAACTCCACATACTCAACTATCATTTAGTCTTTCACAATTGCTAACACTCACGCGATATTTATGGGTTCAAAGTTTTAATCAGACACAGAGAAAGATAGGGGCTTATAGATTCGCCTCCAATTGGATATATATATCAGAATCTTTCCAACACAACGTGCTTGCCAAAGGATAAAATATAAAAGGGAAAGGTGAAGATCACCATGACTCTTGCATAAGGTAAAAGACAATAATAAAAGATAGGCCCTTCGCAGAGCGAAGCAGAGGTTGCCATGCGCTTTTATAGTTGGATGCACAAAATCTTAATGTGAGGGAATGTCACTCTATATTGCCACTTGTGATAGGGACCTTTATTATGCAGTTCGTCGCTTTTATTGCTTCCATATCACAAGATCATATAAAGCTTATTTTCTCCACACTAAAAGATCATACATATTTAGAGAGCATTTTTTATTGCATGCACCGATGAAAACTTACTTGAAGGATCTTACTCAATCCATAGGTAGGTATGGTGGACTCTCATGGCAATACTGGTTTAAGGGATGTTTGGAAGCACAAGTAGTATCTCTACTTGGTGCAAAGAATTTGGCTAGCATGAGGGGGAATGGCAATCTCAACGTGTTGGGCGATCCATGACAATATACTTTATTTCGGATATAAGAAAACATAACCCATTACGTTGTATTCCTTGTCCAACATCAACCTTTTATCATATCATATTTTAATGAGTGCTCACAATTACAAAAGATGTCCAAGATAGTATATTTATATGTGAAATCTCTCTTCCTTCAATATTCTTTCATGAATTGTTCAAGTGACCAATACAATGTTTGCTAACCTTCAATAAATTTACCACCTCTACTTCTTATATGTAAAGTCATTAGTCCCCATGGGATAAGCATATGAAACATGTATAATTTCAGATTTATGATATTCAATTCATTCAACCATTTACTCATAGGATATAAGTGAAGCACACGAGTAAATGACAAACTACTCCAAAAAGATATAAGTGAAGATCAATGAGTAGTTAAATAATTATTTAGCTATGTGAAGACTCTCCCATTTAATAATTTAAGATCTTAGTATCTTATTCAAACAGCAAGCAAAACAAAAGAAAATAAAATGACGCTCCAAGCAAAACACATATCATGTGGTGAATAAAAATATAGCTCCAAGTAAAGTTACCGATGAACGAAGACGAAAGAGGGGATCCCATCCGGGGCATCCCCAAGCTTAGGCTCTTGGTTGTCCTTGAATATTACCTTGGGGTGCCTTGGGCAGCCCCAAGCTTAGGCTCTTGCCACTCCTTATACCATAGTCCGTCGAATCTTTACCCAAAACTTGAAAACTTCACAACACAAAACTTAACAGAAAACTCGTAAGCTCCGTTAGCGAAAGAAAACAAAACACCACTTCAAAGTACTGTAATAAACTCACTCTTTATTTATATTGGTGTTAAACATACTGTATTCCAACTTCTCTATGGTTTATAAACTATTTTACTAGCCATAGATTCATCAAAATAAGCAAGCAACACAATGAAAACAGAATCTGTCAAAAACAGAACACTCTGTAGTAATCTGTATCAAACGTATACTTATCGAACTCCAAAAATGCTAAAATAAATTGGTGGACCTGCGGAATTTGTCTAGTAATCATCTGCAAAATGAATCAACTAAATATCACTCCCCAGTAAAAAGTTGAAGCTAATCTCGTGAGCGCTAAAGTTTCTGTTTTTTACAGCATGATCATAAAGACTTCACCCAAGTCTTCCCAAAGGTTCTACTTGGCACAAACACTAATTAAAACATAAAACCACATCTAAGGTAGATGGATTATTTATTACTAAACAGAACCAAAAAGCAAGAAACTAAAATAAATTTGGGTTGCCTCCCAACAAGCGCTATCGTTTAACGCCCCTAGCTAGGCATGATGATTTCAATGATGCTCACATAAAAGAAAAGAACTGAAACATAAAGAGAGCATCATGAAGAATATGACTAGCACATTTAATCCTAACCCACTTCCTATGCATAGGGATTTTGTGAGCAGACAACTTATGGGAACAATAATCAACTTGCATAGGAAGGTAAAACAAGCATAACTTTAAAACTTTAAGCACATAGAGAGGAAACTTGATATTATTGCAATTCCTACAAGCATATGTTCCTCCCTCATAATAATTTTCGGTAGCATCATGAATGAATTAAACAATATAACTATCACACAAATCATTCTTTTCATGATCTACAAGCATAGAAATTTTATTACTCTCCACATAAGCAAATTTATTCTCATGAATAGTGGTGGGAGCAAGCTCAACAAAATAACTATCATGTGATTGAAAACTAGGATCAAGATGACAAGTTTCATGGTTATCATTATTATTTATAGCATACATGTCATCAAAATAATCATCATAGATAGGGGGCATGCTTTCATCATAGTAAATTTGCTCATCAAAACTTGGGGGACAAAAAATATCATCTTCATCAAACATAGCATCCCCAAGCTTGTGGCTTTGCATATCATTAGCATCAGGGATATTCATAGAATTCACACTAACAACATTGCAATCATGCTCATCATTCAAGTATTTAGTGCCAAACATTCTAATGCATTCTTCCTCTAGCAATTGAGCACAATTATCGGAATCCTTATTTTTATGGAAGACATTAAAAAAGATGAAGCATACGAGGCACCCTCAATTCCATTTTTTTTGTAATTTTCTTTTATAGACTAAACTAGTGATAAAACACGAAACTAAAAGATTCGATTGCAAGATCTAAAGATATACCTTCAAGCACTAACCTCCCCGGCAACGGCGCCAGAAAAGAGCTTGATGTCTACTACGCAACCTTCTTCTTGTAGACGTTGTTGGGCCTCCAAGTGCAGAGGTTTGTAGGACAGTAGCAAATTTCCCTCAAGTGGATGACCTAAGGTTTATAAATCCGTGGGAGGCGTAGGTTGAAGATGGTCTCTCTCAAACAACCCTGCAACCGAATAACAAAGAGTCTCTTGAGTCCCCAACACACCCAATACAATGGTGAATTGTATAGATGCACTAGTTCGGCGAAGAGATGGTGATACAAGTGCAATATGGATGGTAGATATAGGTATTTGTAATCTGAAATTATAAAAACAGCAAGGTAACTAATGATAAAAGTGAGCGTAAATGGTATTGAAATGCTAGGAAACAAGGCCTAGGGTTCATACTTTCACTAGTGCAAGTTCTCTCAACAATAATAACATAATTGGATCATATAACTATCCCTCAACATGCAACAAAGAGTCACTCCAAAGTCACTAATAGCTGAGAACAAACGAAGAGATTATGGTAGGGTACGAAACCACCTCAAAGTTATTCTTTCGGATCAATCTATTCAAGAGTTCGTACTAGAATAACACGTTAAGACACAAATCAACCAAAACCCTAATGTCACCTAGATACTCCAATGTCACCTCAAGTATCCGTGGGTATGATTATACGATATGCATCAGACAATCTCATATTCATCTATTCAACCAACACAAATTACTTCAAAGAGTGCCCCAAAGTTTCTACCGGAGAGTCAAGAGGAAAACATGTGCCAACCCCTATGCATAGGTTCATGGGCGGAACCCGCAATTTGATCACCAAAACATACATCAAGGGGATCAATAGAATACCCCATTGTCACCACGGGTATCCCACGCAAGACATACATCAAGTGTTCTCAAATCCTTAAAGACTCAATCCGATAAGATAACTTCAAAGGGAAAACTCAATTCATTACAAGAGAGTAGAGGGGAGAAACATCATAAGGTCCAACTATAATAGCAAATCTCGCGATACATCAAGATCGTATCACCTCAAGAACACGAGAGAGAGAGAGAGATCAAACACATAGCTACTGGTACATACCCTCAGCCCCGAGGGTGAACTACTCCCTCCTCATCATGGAGAGCGCCGGGATGATGAAGATGGCCACCGGTGAGGGTTCCGCCCCTCCGGCAGGGTGCCAGAACGGGTCTAGATTGGTTATCGGTGGCTACAGAGGCTTGCGGCGGCGGAGCTCCCGATCTAGGTTTCTCTCTGGAAGTTTGGGGTTATAAGAGGTGTTGGAGTTGGGAACAAGTCAGGGGGGTCCCTGAGGCGGCCGCGAGGCAGGGGGCGCGCCCAGGGGGGTAGGGCGTGCCCCCACCCTCGTTGTGGCCTCGGGGCTCGTCTGGCCCACTTCCGGTACTGTGGGCTTCTTCTGATCCAAAAATGATCTCCGTCAAATTTCAGCTCAATTGGACACCGTTTGGTTTTCCTTTTCTGCGAAACTCTGAAAGAAGGGAAAAAACAGAAACTGGCACTGGGCTCTGGGTTAATAGTTTAGTCCCAAAAATAATATAAAAGTGTTTAATAAAGCCCATAAACATCCAAAACAGATAATATAATAACATGAATACTTCATAAACTATAGATACATTGGAGACGTATCAGAGCCTACTATGAAGATTAAAATTAAAGATTATGAGTGATTTGCTTTGTTTGATCTGGGTGCTAGCATTTCCACTATTCCAAAAACTTTATGTGATATGTTAGGTTTCCATGAATTTGATGATTGTTCTTTGAATTTGCATCTAGTGGATTCCACTATTAAGAAACCTATGGGAAGGATTAATGATGTTCTTATTTTCGCAAATAGGAATTATGTGCCTGTAGATTTCATTGTTCTTGATATAGATTGCAATCCTACATGTCCTATTATTCTTGGTAGACATTAGCTTAGAACGATTGATGCAATTATTGATATGAAAGAAGGAAACATTAGATTTGAACTTCTCTTAAGGAAGGGCACGGAGCACTTTCCAAGAAAGAAAATTAAGTTTCCATATGAATCTATTATGAGGGATACTTATGAATTTAATACCAAAGATGACAATACCTAGATCTATGTTTTATGCCTAGCTTGGGCGTTAAACAATAGCACTTGTTGGGAGACAACCCAATTTTACTTTTTTATAGTTTTGTTTTTGGTTCTGTTATATTAAATAAATACACATTATTACCTCTATAGTAATTGTGGTTTGGTGTTTTTAGTTAGTGTTTGAGCCAAGTAAAGCCTTTGGGATACTTTGGTATATCGTTGATTTGATCTTGCTGAAAAACAGACACTTTTGCGCCTAGTAATAGAATTGTTTAAAATCACACAAGCGTGATAAAATCCTGATTTTTCTACACAATATTGATATATGAATTTCCTCTATTTTCCTAATTTTTCAGATTTTTTCAGTTACAAAAGTATACGAAGTTTACAGATTACTACAGACTGTTCTATTTTTCACAGATTCTGTTTTCTATGTGTTGTTTGCATATTTCGATGAATCTATGGGTAGTATTGGGGGGTATGAACCATGTAAAAGTTGGAATACAATAGATATTACACCAATATAAATAAATAATAGGTTCAAAATAGTACCAAAAGTGGTGATTTATTTTCTTATACTAACACGGATCTCATGAGCTTTCTCTTGAGTTTTGTGTTGTGAAGTTTTCAAGTTTTGGGTAAAGATTTGATGGACTATGAAATAAGGTGTGGCAAGAGCCTAAGCTTGGGGATGCTCAAGGCACCCCAAGGTAATATTCAAGGAAAACCAAGCATCTAAGCTTGGGGATGCCTCAGATGGCATCCCCTCTTTCATCTTCAATCGATCGGTAAATTTATTTGAGGCTATATTTCTATTCACCACATGATATGTATTTTTCTTGGAGCGTCTGGTATGTTATGAGTATTTTCTTTTTAGTTTGTCGTAATCATCCTTGCTGTACACACCTTTTGAGAGGGACACACATGAATTGTGAATTTATTAGAATACTCTATGTGCTTCACTTATATCTTTTGAGCTAGTGAATTTGCTCTAGTGCTTCACATATATCTTTTTAGAGCACGGTGGTGGCTTAATTTTAGAGAAATTATTGGACTCTCATGCTTCACTTATATTATTTTGAGAGTCTCTAAACATCATGGTAATTTGCTTATGTTATGAATTTAGTCCTAATATGATGGGCATCCAAGAGGGATATAATAAAAACTTTCATATAAAGAGCATTAAATACTATGAGAAGTTTGATTACTTGCATTTATTTTGAGATATAAAGATGGTCATGTTAGAGTCATGCTAGTGAGTAATTGTGGATTGGTAGAAATACTTGTGTTAAAGTTTGTGATTCCCGTAGCATGCATGTATGGCGAACCGTTATGTGATGAAGTCGGAGCATGATTTATTTATTGATTGTCTTCCTTATGAGTGGCGGTCGGGGACGAGCGATGGTCTTTTCCTACCAATATACCCCCCTAGGAGCATGCGTGTAGTACTTTGTTTCGATAGCTAATAGACTTTTGCAATAAGTATGTGAGTTCTTTATGACTAATGTTGAGTCCATGGATTATACGCACTCTCACCCTTCCACCAGTGCTAGCCTCTCTAGTACCACGCAATTCTCGCCGGTGCATTAAACCCACCATATACCTTCCTCAAAACAGCCACCATACCTACCTATTATGGCATTTCCATAGCCATTCCGGATATATGCCATGCAACTTCCATCGTTTCGTTTATTAAGACACGCTTAGTCATTGTCATATTGCTTACATGATCATGTAGTAGTCATAGTCATATTGCTTACATGATCATGTAGTTGACATAGTATTTGTGGCAAGGCCATCGTTCGTATTTTTTATACATGTCACTGATGACCCACAAGTATATGGGATTAATTGTAGCCTTTTCGATAAGTAAGAGTGTCGAACCCAACGAGGAGCAGAAGGAAATGACAAGTGATTTTCAGCAAGGTAATGTCTGCAAGTGCTGAAATTGTAAGTAACGGAGTAGTTTGATAGTAAGATAATTTGTAACGAGCAAGTAATGATAATAGTAGCAAAAGTGCAGCAAGGTAGCCCAATCCTTTTGAGGCAAAGGACAGGCCAAAACAGTCTCTTATAATAAGCAAAGCATTCTTGATGGTACACGGGAATTTCATCTAGTCACTTTCATCATGTTGGGTGGACCGGTGCTTAGGTGTTGTTCTTACTTGAAAAAACCTCCTACTTATGATTAACCCCCTCGCAAGCATCCGCAACTACGAGAAAAGTATTAAGAATAATTCTAACCATAGCATTAAACTTTTGGATCCAATCGGTCCCTTATGGAATAGCGCATAAACTAGAGTTTAAGCTTCTGGCACTCTCGCAACCCATCATCTAATAACTACTCCACAATGAATTCCCTTAGGCCCAAATATGGTGAAGTGTCATGTAGTCGATGTTCACATGACACCACTAAGGGAATCACAACATACATACTATCAAAATATCAAACACATATCAAGTTCACATGATTACTTGCAACATGATTTCTCCCGTGACCTCAAGAACAAAAGTAACTACTCACAATTGCTAAACATGCTCAAGATCAGAGGGGTATTAAATAGCATAATGGATCTGAACATATAATCTTCCACCAAATAAACCATATAGTAATCAACTACAAGATGTAATCGACACTACTAGTCACCCACAAGTACCAATTTGAGGTTCTGATACAAAGATTTAACACAAGAGATGAACTAGGGTTTGAGAGGAGATGGTTTTGCTGAAGATGTTGATGAGGATTGCCCTCCCCAAGATGGGAGAGTTATTGGTGATGATGATGACGATGATTTCCCCCTTCGGGAGGGAAGTTCCCCTGGCGGAATCGCTCCGCCGGAGCGCAAAAGTGCTCCTGCCCAAGTTCCGCCTCGAGATGGCGGCACTCCATCCCGAAAGTCCTCTCTTTATTTTTTTCTAGGTCAAAATGACTTATATACGAGAAGATGGGCACCAGAGGTGGGCTGGGCTGAGCACAACCCACCAGGGCACGCCTGGGAGGCCAGGCGCCCTAGTGTCTTGTGCTCACCAAGTGGCTCCCCTCCGGTAGTTATTTGCTCCAGTATTTCTTATTTATTCCATAAAAATTCCTCGTGAAGTTTCATCTTATTTGGAGTTGTGCAGAATAGGTGGCCTAGCGTAGCTTTTCCAGGTCCAGATTTCCAGTTGCTGGAATTCTCCCTCTTTGTGTGAACCTTGCATATTATGAGAGAAAAGGCATTAGAATTACTCCAAAAAGCATTATTATGCATAAAAACATCATAAATAACAGTAGGTAAATGTAACATCCCAAATTTTCAATTTGGAATGTTATACATAGATCATCATTGCATATCATATTTTCTATTGCATTTTGACAAATCCTCGATAAATCCTAAGCAACTCAAGGACCCTCAGAGAGAGTTGGGGATTTTCTCGAATTTTCATATTTGATTTTCATCAAATAATAAAACGAGGATTTTGGTTTTAATTATTTTTCTCTCCGGAAAAATATTTCATTAAAAATAAATGAGAGGAAAAATATGACTTCTCCAAAACAATTGAAATATTGGAGGAAAAATGTTAAAATCATTTATTGGATTTTATTCGGATTTTATTTGCAATTTTAATTGCATTAAAAAAATATTGCATGTTTTCAAAAAAAAATTGCGTAAACAAATGTTCACCCTGTTGTAAATATTCTAACTAGACGGGGAAAATTTGTTTTATCTTTTTTGGATTTTTATTTATTTTTGTACGAATTTTTCGGCGGAACGTTTTAAAAAAAAATTCGCGCCGCGCCCGACCGGGCTGAGGCCCGGCCGAGCCGCCGACCCATCTCCGCGTTCTCCTCCGCGAGCACGCCGGACGCCGCCGCCGTGTCCGCCACGGACACCCCGCCGCCGCGCCTTGCCCCCTCCTCCAAGCACCCCTCCCCCCCTCTTTATAAACCCCGCCGCCGCCCCCTCCCTCTCACCCCGCCGCCGCTCCGCACCCGCCCCGCACCCCGCCGCCGGAGCCGGAGCCCGAAGGCCGCCGCCGCTCGCCGAACCCCGCCGCCGGAGCCGCCCCTCGCCACCCCCGAGCCCCCTGAGCCCCGCCGCACCCCGCCGCCCTCGCCGGAGCCAGCCGGAGCCCTGCCCCGACGAGGTATACCTCGCCGTCGTTGCCGGTTTTGTTTAAAAAAACCGTTCGTTTAAAAAAAACCCTAGATCGGTTTATTTCTTCGGTTTTGTTATTTTATGAACGTTCACCGACCCGTTCGTTTTAACGAACGCGTTCGTCGGATTTTCTCTGTTAACGAACGTCCGTTCTTTAACCGTTCGTCCGTTTTTCTTTTTCATCAGATTTTTCCGCGATTATCTCAGATCTCGATTTCTGATCGAATCTTCGTTTCTGTTTATTTTTTCGCTCGTTTATCGGAATCAGGCGATTCAAGTGCCTAGAGTTTCGTCTCGAAATTCTCTTTCCGTTTAACCTACTCAAACAAGTTTTTGCTACTGTAAAATTTGACCTAGATCCAGATTAGTAAACGAAGTTTGTTTCTTTCGCCGTTTGACTTTCGTTGCTTCGTTCGAGTTGATTCTTTTTGCAAACCGGAGTTCTTAAGTTGAACTTTCTGGTTGGATCTTTCATTCGATTTTTACCTGTGCATTAGATGAGTACTTATTGTTTGCTTGTTTGTTTGCGATAGAGTACCCGGAGTGTGCCGCTTGTTACTTCGAATCGCTAGGTTTCGCGGATCATCAGCAAGGCAAGTAACACTTTGATCATATACCTTCCATACCCAGTTTTTATTGCATTAGATCTATTCCTCAAACATTGCATGATTAGGATCTAATTAAATTGTGGGTATTGGGAAGTAGTTGAGGTAGTACCTATTACCTGTTCTTTTATCAAACCCTTGGGAGTTACTTCTACGTTTGCTATTATATTGCCATGCTATGCTCGTAGACGTGGATTGGGTTTGAGTGATATTCATGACAGATGTGAGATTGTTAATAATGGTTTACTTAAGGTGGCAACTAAAACTCACATCTGGGTGGATTGAGGTACCTGGGTATTCCAGGATTGCCTGTTTTTCTTTTGGACCACCACCCAGGCTCAAAGGGATCATGAGATTATTCATGCTAGAAACTTCCGTGTGCAGCCACAAGCTATTATGGGCTCTAGCATAGTTGACTAAGTTGTGTGAACTCTTACAGTGGTAGACTAGCAGATGTAGGGGAAAGTAGGTGTAACTGTCTACCCATACGTAAGGTGCAAACACTTCTGAAAGACTGTGTCTCGATCATCCGTTTCTCAAACATCATGTAGTGCGAGAATCAAGCGGAGGCGATCGAGTCTTGTGGGGAAAAGTGCACAAACCTCTGCAGAGTGTACAAACTAATCATGGTTAGCCGTGTCCCCGGTTATGGACAATTTGAGTATCTAGTACCTGGATTATCATGTGAATCTCATCACCATGTTACTTTTAATTAATTTTGTTGGGTTATTGATGACACCTAATTGGGATTGAGATGCTGTCAACCATCTCAATGTTTAACAACCACCATGATAGTTAAATAAAATTTATTCCTTTGCAGTAGGGAAAAATTGGCTTTCCGCAAAAACTTTAACCATAGAGCTTTCCACCAGCCTTATATGCATGTAGTATAGTATTATTACTGTTCATTATTTCTCTATGTGTTACATTGCCAGCATATTCCATGTGCTGACCCGTTTTCGGGCTGCAACGTTTCATGTTGCAGACTTTTCAGACGACGAGTAAGGTGCCTTAGGTCGTGGTATTATACTCAGTGATGCCGCTGGAGTTGATGGACTCACTTATCTTCCAAGTCTTCCGTTGTTATCGTTTTTAGATGGCCTTAAGCCATATTTATCATACTTATTCTCTTTGGAGATATTCGATGTAATAAGTGTGTGATTGCTACTCTGTTATAAATCCTCCATTTGTACTGTGCGTGTCAGCATTACTGATCCAGGGATGACACTGGTGCACAGCAGCACAGACCATTTGAGGTCTGGTCGCTACAAAGGTGGTATCAGAGCACACGCTGACTGTAGGACACGACCACTAAGCTTAAGCCCTAGAACACTTCTCTCTTCTCATTTCTGACCCCTCTCCACTTTCTACTCTTTTAGGAAATGCGGATACAAGGAGCAAGTTCATGCAACCAGATGAAGACACGCCTTTTGGTCGACACTTGAAGGAAGTCACCAAGTACTTGAACATAGGAATACCAAGCATCACCGGAACCTACAACGCCACATTACCCGAACAGGAGAGCTGGAAGATTCAAGTTCACATTCCAGGAAGGACGTTTGTCCCAGTTACTGAACCCATAAGATTGGTTTTCGAAGCACCAACCTGGAGTTTAGGGAAGAGCATGGCAGCCCACATCGCTATGGGACGCATTGGAGAAGTCTACCACCAGGAGCTTAAGGATACAATTTATCAGATTTGTGGACGCCAAGACGCGCAATGGGAGATGATCAGAACCAAGAAGGATGGATCAATTGCAGCTTTCATCCAGGAGCAAAACCAACATATCCGTCGCCAGGAGAACCAGATGTGCACGGACAAGGAAGAACTGAAGAAGGCATTGACGAAGATCAAGGAGCTGGAGGAAGAACTCAAGGCTACACGCGAGGATTATATGGAGGAAATCGTCGCACTAGTAGGGAAGAATGACGACCTGGAGAAGAAGATTGGAGTATTCATGGGAAATCCAGTGCCAAAAGCAAAGGATGACGAATGCACTTGTCCGGATAACTACATCATCATCGACGACACCGACTCGGAACCAAGTGAAGATGACTTTGTTGATGAAGCTGGAGCAGACATCATGGAGTCTTCAACTGATCAGAATTTCTAGTAGACCACCCTATCAGTAGCAGTTTTCCCCCATTTAATAGTATAGTTCAAGCACTTTGTAACGCTAGTTAGATCGATTGTTATGCCTTGTTTGAATTGATTGAGTGATATTGATTGTATTTGTCTCATGAGCATATGGGTAGTGTTTTCCTCTAGACCTCATTCTATTCTGAACTCTCATCTTTTCTAACCCATCAGATGCCTCCGAGACGCGACCCCGGATTTGTTTTCCCACCAGAGATCACCCAGTTGATTCAGCAACAGAATGCCCTGATGCAAGTGTTAGTGTAGAACCAAGGCAACAACAACAACAACAACCCACCGCCACCACCACCTGTTGATCACTTAGCCCGTTTCTTAAGGCTAAACCCGCCGGTGTTTTCCAGTAGCACCAAGCCGATTGTTGCAGATGATTGGCTCCGCAAAGTTGGAAGGGAGTTGACCACTGCAGGATGCACAGATGCTGAAAGAGTGCGTTTTGCCGCACATCAGCTTGATGGACCCGCAGCATCATGGTGGGAGAATTATACAGCCACTCACCCTATTGACACTGTCACATGGGACCAGTTTCAGCAAGCTTTCCATACAACTCATGTTTCAGCAGGAGCTATGGCTATGAAGAAGCGTGAGTTTCGCAACCTACGCCAAGGAGGATGCACCGTAGGCCAGTATGTGGAGGAATTCAGTAAATTAGCACGTTATGCTCCAGATGACGTTGCTACAGATGCAGCCAAGCAGGAGAAATTTTTGGAAGGACTGAATGATGAACTGAGTATGCAGTTGATGGTAGCAACCTTCAACAACTACCAGGAGTTGGTAGATAGAGCTCTCATGATTGAAGGGAAGCAACAGCAGATTGAAAACCGTAAGAGGAAGTATGGACAAGGGAAGTATAACTCTGGAGCTCAACAGAAACCACGTTTTGCCCCGAAGCCGGGAGGACAGTTTCAGCATACCCATGGAGGAGGTAGTTCGCACAACCATAATGGCTCTAAAAATGGTAATGGGAATGGAGGAAGCAACGGACAGAACCGCACCAACCCATCTACCCCAGCCAAGAGGGACCTGAGGCAAGTCACTTGCTTTAAGTGCCATAAGACTGGACATTATGCCAATGAATGTCCTGAAGCCCAAAATGGAAATGGAAATGGAAGATCTGGGAAGAAGCCGAACCCGTTCAACAAAGGACACGTGAACCACGTGAGCGTGGAGGAGGTTGAAGCACAGCCTGATGCAGTAATAGGTAAGTTTTTGGTTAAGTCATTTACTGCAACCATTCTTTTCGATACTGGTGCATCGCATTCATACATATCAAGGGGATTTGTGAATAAGTTTAAGCTGTCCACCAAAGTTCTCAGAACCCCTATGTTAGTAACCTCGCCAGGAGCAGAGTATATGGCAAGCCAAGGATGTTTTCAGATGCCATTGGCCATTGGTAGGCATGTTTTCCCCTCAGACCTAATAGTTTTGGAGTCGCAAGGTTTGGATGTGATTTTGGGAATGGATTGGCTATCGTTGTATGGAGGAAACATCGATTGTGCCAGCAAGACGATTTTGCTTACCACCCCAGAAGGAAAAAGGATCAAGTATGTATCCCGGCATATGCCGAAGAGGACTCAAGTGAATTCCTTATCAGGAGTTGTACAGGAGGAAGTACCAGTGGTGAAGGATTATCCGGATGTATTTCCAGAAGAGTTGCCAGGCATGCCACCGGATAGAGACATTGAGTTCTTGATTGAACTTTTGCCAGGCACAGGGCCAATATCTAAGAGACCGTACAGGATGCCCGCAAAAGATTTGGAGGAAATTAAGAAGCAGATCAAGGAGTTACTGGATAAAGGCTATATTCGCCCAAGTTCGTCACCTTAGGGATCACTAGTACTTCTAGTGGAGAAGAAAGATGGATCGCTGAGGATGGTTGTTCATTACCGTGGATTGAATGAAGTGACCATCAAAAACAAGTACCCACTGCCGATGATCAATGATTTGTTTGACCGCCTACAAGGAGCTAAAGTATTTTCCAAGATCGATCTACGATCAGGATACCCTCAGTTAAAGATTCGAGAGCAGGATATACCTAAGACGGCTTTTACCACCAGATATGGATTGTATGAGTATACCGTTATGTCATTTGGTCTGACTAACGCACCTGCCTATTTTATGAACTTGATGAACAAAGTGTTTATGGAGTTTTTGGATAAGTTCGTCGTGGTGTTCATTGACGATATTTTAGTCTTTTCCAAGAATGAGGAAGAGCATAAGGAGCATTTGCGATTGGTACTTGAGAAGCTCAGAGAACATCAGTTATATGCCAAGTTCAGCAAATGTGAATTTTGGCTGAAGGAAGTTGGATTCCTTGGACATGTTATTTCTGGAGAAGGAATAGCAGTAGACCCTGCCAAGGTTGACACAGTGACAAGTTGGGAATCACCCACGACAGTTGGAGAAATCCGGAGTTTTCTTGGACTTGCAGGATACTACCGGAGATTCATCGAGAATTTCTCGAAGATTGCTAAGCCCATGACTGAGCTATTGAAGAAGGACACCAAATTCAATTGGACCGAGGATTGTGAAGCTAGTTTCCAAGAGTTGAAGAAACGATTGGTTACATCACCAGTGTTGATTCTGCCAGATCAACGCAAGGACTATGAAGTTTATTGCGACGCTTCTCGTCGAAGACTTGGAGCAGTGCTTATGCAGGAAGGAAGAGTTGTGTCATATGCTTCACGACAACTTAAACCCCATGAGAAGAATTATGCTACGCATGATTTGGAGTTAGCAGCCGTGGTGCATGCGTTGAAGACATGGAGACATTTTCTCATCGGAAACCATTGTGAGGTGTATACGGATCACAAGAGTTTGAAGTATATTTTCACGCAGAAGGAGTTAAATCTCAGACAGAGGAGATGGTTGGAGCTCATTAAGGATTATGATATGAGATTGCATTATCACCCAGGAAAGGCTAACGTAGTAGCAGACGCGTTGAGCCACAAGAGTCATGTCAACACCCTCATGACAGGAGAGTTACCTCAGGAGTTAGCCGAGGACCTTCGCGAACTATGTTTGGAGATAGTCCCAAGAGGCTATTTAGCGACACTGGAGATTCAGTCTACCTTGATGGAAAGGATCAGAGAAGCTTAGAAGACAGACAAGGAGATTGAAGAGATAAAGGAGAAGATGAGCAAAGGAAAAGCCAAGGGATTTCGTGAGGACGAGCACGATACCTTATGGTTTGAGGACCGCGTTTATGTGCCAAAAGACCCGGAGATCAGGAAGTTGATTTTGCAAGAAGCCCATGATTCACCGTACTCGATTCACCCAGGAAATACCAAGATGTATTTGGATCTGAAGAATACTTTCTGGTGGACCGGAATGAACAAGGATATTGCAGAGTATGTAGCAGTTTGTGATGTATGTCAGAGAGTGAAGGCAGAGCATCAGAAGCCAGCAGGATTGCTACAACCATTGCCGATACCCGAATGGAAGTGGGATAAAATAGGCATGGATTTTATCACGGGATTACCCAGGACTCATTCAGGCTATGACTCAATATGGGTTGTAGTCGATCGTTTGACGAAAGTGGCTCATTTCATTCCAGTGAAGACCACTTACACCAGTGCTAAGTTGGCAAAGATATACATGACCAGGATCGTATGTTTGCATGGAGTTCCGAGGACCATTGTATCAGACAGAGGAACCCAATTTACCTCGAAGTTTTGGAAGCAGTTACATGAAACTTTGGGAACCAGGCTAGAATTTAGTACAGCTTTTCACCCACAGACAGATGGACAGACCGAGAGAGTCAACCAGATTTTGGAGGACATGTTGAGAGCTTGTGCACTAGATTATGGATCTAGTTGGGACGACAATTTGCCATATGCAGAGTTTTCGTATAACAACAGTTATCAAACCAGTTTGAAGATGGCCCCTTTCGAAGCCTTGTATGGAAGGAGGTGTAGAACACCGTTGTTATGGGACGAAGTTGGAGACCGTCAGTTGTTTGGACCAGATTTGATTAAGGAGTCTGAACAGAAAGTGAGGTTGATTCGCGATAGGCTCAAGGTAGCCCAGTCCAGGCAGAAGAGTTATGCTGATTCTAAACGAAAGGAGACAGTTCACGAAGTTAGAGACAGAGTTTATCTTCGAGTATCACCACTTCGAGGAGTGAAGCGCTTTGGAGTTAAGGGAAAGTTAGCGCCCCGTTTTATCGGACCATACAGAGTTTTGGAACGTATGGGAGAAGTTGCCTACAAGCTGGAATTGCCCGAAGGATTGTCAGGAGTTCATGATGTATTTCACGTTTCCCAGTTGAAGAAGTGCCACGCAGAGATGTCTGAGATACCACGGAGAGATACTGTGCCGCTGGAAGCGATTCAGCTGGAAAGTGATTTGACCTATGAGGAGAAACCAGTTAAGATTCTTGAGTATGCCAGCCGAGTTACCCGCAGTAAGGTTATCAAGTTTTGCAAAGTCCAGTGGAGTCACCACACGGAAGATGAAGCCACCTGGGAGCGAGAGAAGATCTACGGAAGGACCACTCCCACCTGTTTTCTAGCCAACCCGAATCTCGAGGGCGAGATTCATCTTAAGGGCGGTAGGTTTGTAACATCCCAAAATTTCAATTTGGAATGTTATACATAGATCATCATTGCATATCATATTTTCTATTGCATTTTGACAAATCCTCGATAAATCCTAAGCAACTCAAGGACCCTCGGAGAGAGTTGGGGATTTTCTCGAATTTTCATATTTGATTTTCATCAAATAATAAAACGAGGATTTTGGTTTTAATTATTTTTCTCTCCGGAAAAATATTTCATTAAAAATAAATGAGAGGAGAAAATATGACTTCTCCAAAACAATTGAAATATTGGAGGAAAAATGTTAAAACCATTTATTGGATTTTATTTGCAATTTTAATTGCATTAAAAAAATATTGCATGTTTTCAAAAATTTATTTTTTGTGTAAAAAAAATGTTCACCCTGTTCTAAATATTCTAACTAGACGGGGAAAATTTGTTTTATATTTTTTTAATTTTTATTTATTTTTCTATGAATGTTTCAGCGGAACGTTTTAAAAAAAAAATCGCGCCGCGCCCGACCGGGCCGAGGCCCAGCCGAGCCGCCGGCCCATCTCCGCATTCTCCTCCGCGAGCACGCCGGACGCCGCCGCCGTGTCCGCCACGGACACCCCGCCGCCGCGCCTTGCCCCCTCCTCCAAGCACCCCTCCCCCCCTCTTTATAAACCCCGCCGCCGCCCCCTCCCTCTCACCCCGCCGCCGCCCCGCACCCGCCGCCGGAGCCGGAGCCCGAAGGCCGCCGCCACTCGCCGAACCCCGCCGCCGGAGCCGCCCCTCGCCACCCGCGAGCCCCCTGAGCCCCGCCGCACCCCGCCGCCCTCGCCGGAGCCAGCCGGAGCCCCGCCGAAGCCCTGCCCCGACGAGGTATACCTCGCCGTCGTTGCCGGTTTTGTTAAAAAAAACCGTTCGTTTAAAAAAACCCTATATCGGTTTATTTCTTCGGTTTTGTTATTTTTTGAACGTTCACCGACCCGTTCGTTTTAACGAACGCGTTCGTCGGATTTTCTCTGTTAACGAACGTCCGTTCTTTAACCGTTCGTCCGTTTTTCTTTTTCATCAGATTTTTCCGCGATTATCTCATATCTCGATTTCTGATCGAATCTTCGTTTTTGTTTAATTTTTCGCTCGTTTATCGGAATCAGGCGATTCAAGTGCCTAGAGTTTTGTCTCGAAATTCTCTTTCCGTTTAACCTACTCAAACAAGTTTTTGCTACTGTAAAATTTGACCTAGATCCAGATTAGTAAACAAAGTTTGTTTCTTTCGCCGTTTGACTTTCTTTGCTTCGTTCGAGTTGATTCTTTTTGCAAACCGGAGTTCTTAAGTTGAACTTTCTGGTTGGATCTTTCATTCGAGTTTTACCTGTGCATTAGATGAGTACTTATTGTTTGCTTGTTTGTTTGCGATAGAGTACCCGGAGTGTGCCGCTTGTTACTTCGAATCGCTAGGTTTCGCGGATCATCAGCAAGGCAAGTAACACTTTGATCATATACCTTCCATACCCAGTTTTTATTGCATTAGATCTATTCCTCAAACATTGCATGATTAGGATCTAATTAAATTGTGGGTATTGGGAAGTAGTTGAGGTAGTACCTATTACCTGTTCTTTTATCAAACCCTTGGGAGTTACTTCTACGTTTGCTATTATATTGCCATGCTATGCTCGTAGACGTGGATTGGGTTTGAGTGATATTCATGACAGATGTGAGATTGTTAATAATGGTTTACTTAAGGTGGCAACTAAAACTCACATCTGGGTGGATTGAGGTACCTGGGTATTCCAGGATTGCCTGTTTTTCTTTTGGACCGCCACCCAGGCTCAAAGGGATCATGAGATTATTCATGCTAGAAACTTCCGTGTGCATCCACAAGCTATTATGGGCTCTAGCATAGTTGACTAAGTTGTGTGAACTCTTACAGTGGTAGACTAGCAGATGTAGGGGAAAGTAGGTGTAACTGTCTACCCATATGTAAGGTGCAAACACTTCTGAAAGACTGTGTCTCGATCATCCGTTTCTCAAATATCATGTAGTGCGAGAATCAAGCGGAGGCGATCGAGTCTTGTGGGGAAAAGTGCACAAACCTCTGCAGAGTGTACAAACTAATCATGGTTAGCCGTGTCCCCGGTTATGGACAATTTGAGTATCTAGTACCTGGATTATCATGTGAATCTCATCACCATGTTACTTTTAATTAATTTTGTTGGGTTATTGATGACACCTAATTGGGATTGAGATGCTGTCAACCATCTCAATGTTTAACAACCACCATGATAGTTAAATAAAATTTATTCCTTTGCAGTAGGGAAAAATTGGCTTTCCGCAAAAACTTTAACCATAGAGGTTTCCACCAGCCTTATATGCATGTAGTATAGTATTATTACTGTTCATTATTTCTCTATGTGTTACATTGCCAGCATATTCCATGTGCTGACCCGTTTTCGGGCTGCAACGTTTCATGTTGCAGACTTTTCAGACGACGAGTAAGGTGCCTTAGGTCGTGGTCTTATACTCAGTGATGCCGCTGGAGTTGATGGACTCACTTATCTTCCAAGTCTTCCGCTGTTATCGTTTTTAGATGGCCTTAAGCCATATTTATCATACTTATTCTCTTTGGAGATATTCGATGTAATAAGTGTGTGATTGCTACTCTGTTATAAATCCTCCATTTGTACTGTGCGTGTCAGCATTACTGATCCAGGGATGACACTGGTGCACAGCAGCACAGACCATTTGAGGTCTGGTCGCTACAGTAAACATGATGCAAAATGGACGTATCAGTCACTCTTGATCATTGCACATCCCGGTACATAGGCGGAGGCATTCACATAGAGTCATATTTTGTTCTAGAATCGAGTTGTAATTCTTGAGTTGTAAGTAAATAAAAGTGTGTTGATCATCATTATTAGAGCATTATCCCATGTGAGGAAAGGATGATGGAGGCTATGATTCCCCCACAAGTCGGGATGAGACTCTAGACGAAAAAAAAGAGTCCAAAAGAAGCCCAAAGAAAACAAAAGAAAAAAATGAGAGAAAAGAGAGAAGGGACAATGTTACTACCCTTTTTCCACACTTGTGCTTCAAAGTAGCACAATGATCTTCATGATGGAGAGTCTCCTATTTTGTCACTTTCATATACTAGTGGGAATTTTTCATTATAGAACCTGGCTTGGATATTCCAATGACGGGATTCCTCAAATTGCGCTAGGTCTTCGTGAGCAAGCGAGTTGGATGCACACCCACTTAGTTTCTTTATGAGCTTTCATACACTTATAGCTCTAGTGCATCCATTGCATGGCAATCCCTACTCACTCACATTGATATCTATTGATGGGCATCTCCATAGCCCGCTAATACTCTATTCCACCTATAGTGTTATATCCATGGCTCATGCTCATGTATTGCGCGTAAGTTGAAAAAGTTTGAGAACATCAAAAGTATGAAACAATTGCTTGGCTTGTCATCAGGGTTGTGCAGGATACGTCCATTTTGCATCATGCTTTTATATCGATATTTATTGCATTATGGGCTGTTATTACACATTATGTCACAATACTTATGCCTATTCTCTCTTATTTTACAAGGTTTACATGAAGAGGGGGAATGCCGGCAGCTGGAATTCTGGACTGGAAAAGGAGCAAATATTAGAGACCTATTCTGCACAACTCCAAAAGTCCTGAAACTCCACGGAAGTTATTTTTGGAAATAATATAAAATACTGAGCGATGAAAATACAAGAGGGGGCCCACACCCTGGCCACGAGGGTGGGGGCGCCCTACCCCCTGGGCGCGCCCCCTGCCTCGTGGGCCCCCTGGTGGCCCTCCGGTGCCCATCTTCTGCTATATGAAGTCTTTCGTCCAAAGAAAAATCACAGGCAAGCTTTCGGGACGAGACTCCGCCAGCACGAGGAGGAACCTTGGCGGAACCAATCTAGGGCTCTAGCGGAGCTGTTCTGCTGGGGACACTTCCCTCCGGGAGGGGGAAATCATCGCCATCGTCATCACCAACACTCCTCTCATCAGGAGGGGGCCAATCTCCATCAACATCTTCACTAGCACCATCTCCTCTCAAACCCTAGTCCATCTCTTCTATCCAATTCTTGTCTCTAAGTCTGGGATTGGTACCTGTAGGTTGCTAGTAGTGTTGATTACTCCTTGTAGTTGATGCTAGTTGGTTTATTTGGTGAAAGATCATATGTTCAGATCCATTATGCATATTAATACCCCTCTGATTATGAACATGAATATGCTTTGTGAGTAGTTACGTTTGTTCCTGAGGACATGGGAGAAGTCTTGCTATTAGTAGTCATGTGAATTTGGTATTCGTTCGATATTTTGATGAGATGTATGTTGTCTCTCCTCTAGTGGTGTTATGTGAACGTCGACTACATGACACTTCACCATTATTTGGGCCTAGAGGAAGGCATTGGGAAGTAATAAGTAGATGATGGGTTGCTAGAGTGATAGAAGCTTAAACCCTAGTTTATGCGTTGCTTCGCAAGGGGCTGATTTGGATCCATATGTTTCATGCTATGGTTAGGTTTACCTTAATACTTCTTTTGCAGTTGCGGATGCTTGCAATAGGGTTTAATCATAAGTGGGATGCTTGTCCAAGTAAGGACAGAACCCAAGCACCGGTCCACCCACATATCAAATTATCAAAGTACCGAACGCGAATCATATGAACGTGATGAAAACTAGCTTGACGATAATTCTCATGTGTCCTCGGGAGCGCTTTTCTCTATATAAGAGTTTGTCCAGGCTTGTCCTTTGCTACAAAAAGGATTGGGACACCTTGCTGCACTTTATTTACTTTTTTCACTTGTTGCTCGTTACAAATTATCTTATCACAAAACTATCTGTTACCTATAATCTCAGTGCTTGCAGAGAGTACCTTGCTGAAAACCGCTTATCATTTCCTTCTGCTCCTCGTTGGGTTTGACACTCTTACTTATCGAAAGGACTACGATAGATCCCCTATACTTGTGGGTCATCAAGACTCTTTTGTGGCGCCGTTGCCGGGGAGTGAAGCGCCTTTGGTAGGTGGAATTTGGTAAGGAAAATTTTATATAGTGTGCTGAAATTTACTGTCACTTGTTACTATGGAAGGTAATCCTCTGAGGGGCTTGTTCGGGGTATCTTCACCCCGACCAGTAGAGCAAAGAGTTGCTCCTCAACCTACTGAACCTACTGAAAATGAGAATGTCTACATTGAAATTCCTTCGGGTATGATAGAAAAACTGCTAGCTAATCCTTTTGCAGGAGATGGAACATTACATCCTGATGAGCACCTAATATATGTGGATGAAGTTTGTAGATTATTTAAGCTTGCAGGTATGCCCGATGATGTTATCAAGAAGAAGGTCTTCCCTTTATCTTTGAAGGGAGATGCATTGACATGGTATAGGCTATGTGATGATATGGGATCATGGAACTACAAGCGATTGAAATTGGAATTTCATCAGATGTTTTATCCTATGCATCTTGTTCATCGTGATCGTAATTATATATATAATTTTTGGCCTCGCGAAGGAGAAAGCATCGCTCAAGCTTGGGGGAGGCTTAAGTCAATGTTATATTCATGCCCCAATCATGAGCTCTCAAGAGAAATGATTATTCAAAAAATTTATGCTCGGCTTTCTGATAACAATCGCACCATGCTCGATACTTCTTGTGCTGGCTCTTTTATGATGAAGACTATTGAATTCAAATGGGATTTATTGGAAAGAATTAAACGCAACTCTGAAGATTGGGATCTCGACGAAGGTAAGGAGTCAGGTATGACACCTAAGTTTGATTGTGTTAAATCTTTTATGGATACCGATGTTTTCTGTAAATTTAGCACTAAATATGGACTTGACTCTGAGATAGTAGCTTCTTTCTGTGAATCTTTTGCTACTCATGTTGATCTCCCTAAGGAGAAGTGGTTTAAATATCATCCTCCCATAGAAGTAAAAGTAGCTGCACCTATTAAAGTTGAAGAAAAGACTATCACTTATAATGATCCTATTGTTCCTACTGCTTATGTTGAGAAACCATCTTTTCCTGCTAGGATAAAAGATCATGCTAAAGCTTCAACTGTGGTTCGTAAAAGCAATATTATAACTTATACACCTCCTGAGCAAGTTAAAGTTGAACCTAATATTGCTATTGTTAAAGATCTCTTGGCTGATAATATTGATGGGCATGTTATTTATTTCTGTAATGAGACTGCTAGAATTGCTAAACCTTGTGCTAAAGATAAACATAGACATGTGGTAGGCATGCATGTTATTTCTGTTAAAATAGGGGATCATTGTAATCATGGCTTATCTGACATGGGTGCTAGTGCTAGTGCAATACCTATTGACTTATACAAAGAAATTATGCATGATATTGCACCTACTGAGTTAGAAGAAATTGATGTCACAATTAAGCTTGCCAATAGAGATACTATTTCACCTATTGGGATTGTTATAGATGTTGAAGTCTTGTGTGGGAAAAATAAATATCCTGCTGATTTTCTTGTTCTTGGTTCCCCACAAGATAGCTTTTGTCCCATTATATTTGGTAGACCCTTCTTAAACACTATTAATGCTAGGATAGACTACGAAAAGGATGTTGTTACTATTGGTTTGGGTGATATGTCCCATGAGTTTAACTTTTCTAAATTTCGTAGACAACACCGTGAAGAGGAATTACCCAGTAAAGATGAAATTATTGGTCTTGCTTCTATTGCCGTACCTCCTAGTGATCCTTTAGAACAATATTTGCAAGACCATGATAATGATATGTTTATGAATGAAAGAAGGGAAATAGATGAAGTGTTCTTTAATCAGGGTCCTATTCTGAAACACAACTTGCCTGTTGAAATCTTAGGGGATCCTCGTCCACCCAAGGGTGATCCCGTGTTTGAGCTTAAACCATTGCCTGATACTCTTAAATATGCTTATCTTGATGAAAAGAAGATATATCCTGTTATTATTAGTGCTAACCTTTCAGAGAAGGAGGAAGAAAAATTATTGAAAACTCTGAAGAAGCACCATGCTGCTATTGGATATACTCTTGATGATCTTAAGGGCATTAGTCCCACTCTATGCCAACACAAAATAAATTTGGAGAAAGATGCCAAACCAGTTATTGATCACCAACGACGGCTGAACCCTAAGATGACAGAAGTGGTAAGAAAAGAAATACTAAAGCTCCTCGAGGCAGGTATAATCTATCCCGTTGCTGATAGCCAGTGGGTAAGTCATGTCCATTGTGTCCCTAAGAAGGGAGGTATTACTGTCGTTCCTAATGATAAAGATGAATTGATTCCGCAAAGAGTTATTACAGGTTATAGGATGGTAATTGATTTCTGCAAATTAAATAAAGCTACTAAAAAAGATCATTACCCCTTACCTTTTATTGATCAAATGCTAGAAAGATTATCCAAACATACACATTTTTGATTTCTGGATGGTTATTCTGGTTTCTCTCAAATACCTGTGTCAGCTGATGATCAAGCTAAGACCACTTTTACCTGTCCTTTCGGTACTTTTGCTTATAGACGTATGCCTTTTGGTTTATGTAATGCACCTGCTACCTTTGAAAGATGCATGATGGCTATATTCTCTGACTTATGTGAAAAGATTTGTGAGGTTTTCATGGACGATTTCTCCGTTTATGGATCCTCTTTTGATGATTGCTTGAGCAACCTTGATCGAGTTTTGCAGAGATGTGAAGAAACTAACCTTGTCTTGAATTGGGAGAAGTGCCACTTTATGGTTAATGAAGGTATTGTCTTGGGGCATAAAATTTCTGAAAGAGGTATTGAAGTTGATAAAGCTAAAGTTGATGCTATTGAAACGATGCCGTGTCCCAAGGACATCAAAGGTATAAGAAGTTTCCTTGGTCATGCCGGGTTTTATAGGAGGTTCATTAAGGACTTCTCAAAAATTTCTCGGCCTCTTACTAATCTATTACAAAAAGATATACCATTTGTCTTTGATGATGATTGTGTAGAAGCATTTGAAATACTTAAGAAAACATTGATCTCTGCACCTATTGTTTAGCCACCTGATTTGAATTTACCTTTTGAAATTATGTGTGATGCTAGTGATTATGATGTAGGTGTTGTTCTAGGGCAACGAGTTGATAAGAAAGTAAATGTTATTCAATATGCCAGTAAAACTCTAGACAATGCCCAGAGAAATTATGCTACTACTGAAAAAGAATTTTTAGCAGTTGTATTTGCTTGTGATAAGTTCAGACCTTATATTGTTCATTCTAAAGTGACTATTCACATGGATCATGCTGCTATTAAATATCTTATGGAAAAGAAAGATGCTAAACCTAGACTTATTAGATGGGTTCTCTTACTACAAGAATTTGATTTGCATATTATTGATAGAAAGGGAGTTGAGAACCCCGTTGCAGACAACTTGTCTAGGTTAGAGAATGTTCTTGATGACCCACTACTGATTGATGATAGCTTTCTTGATGAACAACTAAATGTCATAAATGCTTCTCGTACTTCTCCATGGTATGCTGATTATGCTAATTACATTGTTGCTAAATTCATTCCACCTAGTTTCACATACCAACAAAAGAAAAAGTTTCCTCTATGATTTGAGGCATTACTTTTGGGATGACCCACATCTTTATAAAGAAGGAGTAGATGGTGTTATTAGACGTTGTGTACGTGAGCATGAACAGGAACAGATCCTACGCAAGTGTCACTCCGAGGCTTACGGAGGACACCACGCTGGAGATAGAACTGCACATAAGGTATTGCAATCCAGTTTTTATTGGCCTACTCTCTTCAAGGATGCTCGTAAGTTTGTATTATCTTGTGATGAATGTCAAAGAATTGGTAATATTAGTAGACGTCAAGAGATGCCTATGAATTATTCACTTGTTATTGAACCATTTGATGTTTGGGGCTTTGATTATATGGGACCGTTTCCTGCCTCTAATGGATATACACACATTTTAGTGGCAGTTGATTACGTTACTAAGTGGGTAGAAGCTATTCCAACTAGTAGTGTTGATCATAACACCTCTATTAAGATGCTTAAAGAAGTTATTTTTTCGAGGTTTGGAGTCCCTAGACATTTAATGACTTATGGTGGTTCACACTTTATTCATGGTGCTTTTCGTAAAATGCTTGCTAAGTATGACGTTAATCATAGAATTGCATCTCCTTATCACCCACAGTCTAGTGGTCAAGTAGAATTGAGTAATAGAGAGCTCAAATTAATTTTGCAAAAGACTGTTAATAGATCTAGAAAGAATTGATCCAAGAAACTTGATGATGCATTATGGGCCTATAGAACTGCATATAAAAATCCTATGGGTATGTCTCCGTATAAAATGGTTTATGGAAAAGCATGTCACTTACCTCTCGAACTAGAACATAAGGCATATTGGGCCATTAAAGAGCTCAATTATGATTTCAAACTTGCCTGTGAGAAGAGGTTATTTGACATTAGCTCACTTGATGAATGAACCCAAGCCTATGAGAATGCCAAGTTGTTCAAAGAAAAGGTTAAAAGATGGCATGACAAAAGAATACAAAAGCGTGAGTTTAATGTAGGTGATTATGTATTGCTATACAACTCTCGTTTAAGATTTTTTTGCAGGAAAACTTCTCTCTAAATGGGAAGGTACTTACTATATCGAGGAGGTCTATCATTCCGGTGCCATAAAAATCAACAACTTCGAAGGCACAAATCTGAAGGTGGTGAACAGTCAAAGAATCAAACATTATATCTCAGGTAATCCTATAAATGTTGAAACCAATGTTATTGAAACCGTAACACCGGAGGAATACATAAGGGACACTTTCCAAAACGTTTCAGACTCCGAAAAGGAATAGGTACGTGGTACGGTAAGTAAACCGACTCCAAAACAGTTCTAATGGCAATTTTTCTCCGTTTTGGAATATTTAGAAAAATAGAAAATAAGAAGCAGTCCGGGAAGGACACGAGGGCTCCACGAGGGTGGAGGGCGCGCCCTACCCCTTGGGCGCGCCCCCTACCTCGTGGGCACCTCGTGTGCTCTCCGAACTCCGTTTTCTTGCACGTTGCGTATTTTGGTCGGTAAAAATTCATTATATAATCTCCCGGAGGTTTTGACTCCTGTATCACGCAAATATCCTCTATTTTTCTTTTGAGCTATTGCTGCTGCAGATTAGAGCAAGATGTCTTCTCAAGAGTCAGTCGGGGAGAGCCGGGTGTCTCATCCGGCATCGAGATCAAGGACAAACAGCGATGCTGACCACTTTGTGCCAGCAACGGAGGAAGAGATGGAGGCTGATTTGAAGAGGATAGACGCCATGGAGGAGGATCAAGAAGTCACTTATCGCTTCCGAGCTGGATTCACAATGGGGGAACTACACAGCTCGGCTATTCCAAACTCGGTTATCCCTTCCAATGTTAGATTTCTTTCTTATGAAAATATGAAGAAGAGTGTCACTTGTTCTCCCACAGCTATGCAACACCCTTGGGTGCAAGGAGGTTTGGCCGTTACAGGAAAGCTTTGTAAGGAAATAATGGACCTCAAGCAACAAGTCAATAAGCTCGAGGAGGAGAATCGTATCCTGAAGGGCATCATCGCCAAGAATATCACATCACCATCCCCGAAAAAGTAGACATAATCACATGGGTATGGGCACTCCCCTTGGCAACTGCCAAGCTTGGGGGGAGGTGCCCCGGTATCGTATCACCATCACATCTCTATCTTTACCATTTTTCTTAGTTCGATCCTTTTAGTAATATCTTGATCTAGTAGAATAAAGTTTTAGTATGATCTAGTTTTGAGTTTTGCTTTATGATCCCTCTATGTAATCGAGTCCGTGAGCTATATAATAAAGATTACTGTTGAGTCAAGGGCTTGATTATTTTGCTATGATCTTGGGGGAATAAAAGAAAAGAGAAAAGAATAAAAAGAAACAAAGAGATCATATTGATCTTATGGAGAGTAATGACTTCACATAGAAAGAGTATGATGATTAAAAGTTGTTGAGAGTTGACAAACATAGCTTTGGTCATCATTGCAATTAATAGGAAGTAATAAAGAAAGAGAGGTTTCACATATAAATATACTATCTTGGACATCTTTTATGATTGTGAGCACTCATTAAAATATGACATGCTAAAGAGTTGATGTTGCACAAGGAAGACAACGTAATGGGTTATGTTTGCTTATATCTGAGATAAAGTATATTGTCATGGATCATCCAACATGTTGAGCTTGCCTTTCCCCCTCATGCCAGCCAAATTCTTTGCACCAATTAGAGATACTACTTGTGCTTCCAAATATCCATAAACCCAGTTTTGCCACGAGAGTCCACCATATCTACCTATGGATTGAGTAAGATCCTTCAAGTAAGTTGTCATCAGTGCAAGCAATAAAAATTGCTCTCTAAATATGTATGATTGATTAGTGTGGAGGAAATAAGCTTTATACGATCTTGTGATGTGGAAGAAATAAAAGCGACGGACTGCATAATAAAGGTCCATATCACAAGTGGCGATATAAAGTGACGTTCTTTCGCATTAAGATTTTGTGCATCCAACCCTGAAAGTGCATGGCAACCTCTGCTTCCCTCTGCGAAGGGCCTATCTTTTACTTTTATCTTCTACCTTATGCAAGAGTCATGGTGATCTTCACCTTTTCTTTTTACATTTTATCCTTTGGCAAGCACAGTGTGTTGGAAAGATCCTGATAGATATATCTAATTGGGTGTAAGTTAGCATGAACTATTATTGTTGACATTACCCTTGAGGTAAAAGGTTGGGAGCCGAAACTATAAGCCCCTATCTTTCTCTGTGTCCGATTAAAACTCCGTAACCACAAGTATTGCGTGAGTGTTAGCAATTGTGAAAGACTAAATGATAGTTGAGTATGTGGGCTTGCTGAAAAGCTCTGACATAGACTCTTTCCGATGTTATGATAAATTGCAATTGCTTTAATGACTGAGATTGTAGTTTGTTAGTTCTCAATAAAGTTTCTGATTCATACTTGACATTGTGAATAGATTATTACTTGAGCATAAGAAATCATATGACAATATCCGTATATGTTGTTGTAATAAGAATGATCATGATGCCCTCATGTCCGTATTTTATTTTATCGACACCTCTACCTCTAAACATGTGGACATATTTATCATTATCGGCTTCCGCTTGAGGACAAGCGAGGTCTAAGCTTGGGGGAGTTGATACGTCCATTTTACATCATGCTTTTATATCGATATTCATTGCATTATGGGCTGTTATTACACATTATGTCACAATACTTATGCCTATTCTCTCTTATTTTACAAGGTTTACATGAAGAGGGAGAATGCCGACAGCTGGAATTCTGGGCTGGAAAAGGAGCAAATATTATAGACCAATTCTGCACAACTCCAAATGTCCTGAAACTCCATGGAAGTTATTTTTGGAAATAATAAAAAATACTGAGCGAAGAAAATACAAGAGGGGGCCCACACCCTGGCCACGAGGGTGGGGGCGCGCCCTCCTGCCTCGTGGGCCCCCTGGTGGCCCTCCGGTGCCCATCTTCTGCTATATGAAGTCTTTCGTCCGAAGAAAAATCATAGGCAAGCTTTCGGGACGAGACTCCGCCGCCACGAGGCGGAACCAATCTAGGGCTCTGGCGGAGCTGTTCTGCCGGGGACACTTCCCTCCGGGAGGGGGAAATCATCACCATCGTCATCACCAACGCTCCTCTCATCGGGAGGGGGCCAATCTCCATCAAAATCTTCACCAGCACTAGCTCCTCTCAAACCCTAGTTCATCTCTTGTATCCAATTCTTGTCTATAAGTATGGGATTGGTACCTGTAGGTTGCTAGTAGTGTTGATTACTCCTTGTAGTTGATGCTAGTTGGTTTATTTGGTGAAAGATCATATGTTCAGATCCATTATGCATATTAATACCCCTCTGATTATGAACATGAATATTCTTTGTGAGTAGTTACGTTTGTTCCTGAGGACATGGGAGAAGTCTTGCTATTAGTAGTCATGTGAATTTGGTATTCGTTCGATATTTTGATGAGATGTATGTTGTCTCTCCTCTAGTGGTGTTATGTGAACGTCGACTACATGACACTTCACCATTATTTGGGCCTAGAGGAAGGCATTGGGAAGTAATAAGTAGATTATGGGTTGCTAGAGTGACAGAAGCTTAAACCCTAGTTTATGCGTTGCTTCGTAAGGGGCTGATTTGGATCCATATGTTTCATACTATGGTTAGGTTTACCTTAATACTTCTTTTGTAGTTGCAGATGCTTGCAATAGGGGTTAATCATAAGTGGGATGCTTGTCCAAGTAAGGACAGCAACCAAGCACCGGTCCACCCACATATCAAATTATCAAAGTACCGAACGCGAATCATATGAACGTGATGAAAACTAGCTTGACGATAATTCCCATGTGTCCTCGGGAGCACTTTTCTCTATATAAGAGTTTGTCCAGGCTTGTCCTTTGCTACAAAAAGGATTGGGCCACCTTGCTGCACTTTGTTTACTTTTGTTACTTGTTGCTCGTTACAAATTATCTTATCACAAAACTATCTGTTACCTATAATTTCAGTGCTTGCAGAGAATACCTTGCTGAAAACCGCTTATCATTTCCTTCTGCTCCTCGTTGGGTTCGACACTCTTACTTATCGAAAGGACTACGATAGATCCCCTTTACTTGTGGGTCAACAGTGCATGACTTTGTGTGATGAAGATGGAGCATAGCCAGACTATATGATTTTTTAGGGATAACTTTCTTTGGCCATGTTATTTTGAGAAGACATGATTGCTTTATTAGTATGCTTGAAGTATTATTCTTTTTATGCCAACATTAAACTTTTTTCTTGAATCTCATGGATCTGAATATTCATGCCACAATAAAGGAAATTACATGGATAAATATGTTAGGTAGCATTCCACATCAAAAATTCTGTTTTTATCATTTACCTACTCGAGGACGAGCTGGAATTAAGCTTGGGGATGCTTGATACGTTTCCAATGTATCTATAATTTTTGATTGTTCCATGCTATTATATTATCTGTTTTGGATGTTTTATATGTATTAATATGCTATTTTATATTATTTTTGGGACTAACTTATTAACCTAGAGCCCAGTGCCAGTTTCTGTTTTTTTGCTAGTTTTTGAGTTTTACAGAAAAGGAATATCAAACGGAGTCCAAACGGAATAAAACTTTCGCGATGATTTTCCTTGGACTAGAAGTCAGAAGAGTTCCGAGGGACCGACAAGCCCTCAGGGCGCGCCCCCCTGGTTTGTGGGCCCCCCCGGGAGTCCTCCAACCCTAATTCTTGGCCTATAAATTCCCAAATATTCACAAACCAACAGAAGCATCCACAAAAATACTTTTCCGCCGCTGCAAGCCTCTGTTCCCGTGAGATCCCATCTTGGGGCCTTTTCTGGCACCCTGCCGTTGGGGGATTCGATCACGGAGGGCTTCTAGATCAACCTTAGTGCCCTACCAATGAAGCGTGAGTAGTTTACCATAGACCTACGGGTCCATAGCTAGTAGCTAGATGGCTTCTTCTCTCTCTTTGATCTTCAATACAATGTTCTCCTTGATGTTCTTGGAGTTTTATCCGATGTAATATTCTTTTGCGGTGTGTTTGTCAAGAACCGATGAATTGTGGACTTATGATCAGATTATCTATGAATATTATTTGAGTCTTTCTGAATTCTTATATGCATGATTACATATCTTTGTATTTATCTTCGAATTATCGGTTTGGTTTGGCCAACTAGATTGGTTCTTCTTGCAATGGGAGAGGTGCTTAGTTTTGGGTTCAATCTTGCAGTGTCCTCACCTAGTGACATAGTACGGGTAACGAGGCACGTATTGTATTGTTGCCATCAAGGGTAAAAAGATGGGGTTTTCATCATATTGCTTGAGTTTATCCCTCTACATCATGTCATCTTACTTAAGGCGTTACTCCGTTCATATGAACTTAAAACTCTAGATGCATGCTGGATAGCGGTCGATGTGTGGAGTAATAATAGTAGATGCAGAATCGTTTCGGTCTACTTGACACGGACGTGATGCCTATATTCATAATCATTGCCTTGGATATCGTCATAACTTGCGCTTTTCTATCAATTGCTCGACAGTAATTTGTTCACCCACCGTATGTTTTCTTTCAAGAGAGAAGCCTCTAGTGAAACCTATGGCCCCCGGGTCTATTTTCTATCATATATTTTTCAGATCTATCAACCAAAAAAGCCAAAATACCTTGCTGCAATTTATTTTTTTACTTTGTTTTATGTTTTAGTAATCTTCTATATCTATCTCTATCAGATCTCATCCTTGCAAGTGACCGTGAAGCGATTGACAATCCCTTTATCGCGTTGGGCGCAAGTGTTTTATTGTTTGTGCAGGTGCATAGATTGGAGACTTGCTCGTTGATGGCTCGTGTCCACGTCAATTTTTTCCCAAAGAGGAAGGGATGATGCAGGATAACTACGGTAGGTATTTCCCTCAGTGATGAAACCAAGGTCATCGAAATAGTAGGAGAACCACGCAACACTATGTAAACGATACCTACAGACAAAGAACAAATACTTGCAACCCGACGCGTAAGAGGGGTTGTGAATCCCTCCTGGGTAAAATTGGTAGATGAAAATAGAATATTGGTACATAAAATTCAGCGAGGTATTTTTGGGTTTTTGATAATATAGATCTGAAAATAAAATATGCAAATAAATAAAAAGGCAAATATCAATATACATCTGAAGATATATGATGAGAAAATAGACCCGGGGGCCATAGATTTCACTTGTGGCTTCTCTCGAGAAAATAGCATACGGTGGGTAAACAAATTACTGTTGGGCCATTGATAGAACTTCAAATAATTATGACGATATCCATGCAGTGATCATTATATAGGCATCACGTGTAACGACCCGAATCTGATAAGATTCGATGTCTCTGTGCTCACTGTGCTAGTCCTTGGATCCACTCGCTAGCACACACAGTACATATGAATATCAAGTAACAAGTGCATCATTTACTATAACGTATGATCCAAAATTCTTAAAATATTACAAACTGAGTAGCACATAGCTAACTATTCAATAATAACTGCGGAAATGCAGCATAATAGATGATGAGTCCCATCAATGCCCACTGGCAAAAATGCTGAGTGAAGACTCGTGACCCTACTCTGTCTCACTGGTCATCTGAAAATCATGCAACATGATAATTTGCAGCCACAAGGGTCAACACATTGAATGTATTGGCAAATCAAACATAATGATATAGCAAGCCTACATCCACAAGCAAGGTATGACAAACAAAACAGTCAAGTTGGTATGTAAAAGGATGTCTCCACCTCTCCACTAACTGATCAAGGTTCACACACCACAACCAATTACCCGCAGAAAAAGAATGACAAAGATCTTCATGAAGTCTCTAGTGCGCTCAGTCGTGGCGCATTCTCTAGGGACAACAGAGCGCTCAGCCATCAACGCATTCACCTGATTTAAGCCCCGATACCTCAAGTGCGCTCCAGATCATACATTATTTTCCTTCCATACATTATTTTGCTCTCTTTATAGGTAGATGCATTAACGGTAAAGATGAGGCTTGTCACATGTGCGTTCCAGATCGTTGTGTCCTCAAAAGTGCGGTATTAGGTGATAAACAATATAACTTGGGGGCTATTGTTGCACGAAGGTTGCATCTTAACGGTTTAAGTGGAGATTTTTTGGTGGAATTTATGCAAGTCGTGTAGCTAATTATCTTGATGTACCCACACATGAAAATGATATTAGGCTACCCCCTGCTTACCTGGATTATAATGCTATGATTCGTCATTAGTTTGTTGAGAGGAATGATCAGCCCCTCCAGTACCGACTAATCTTTGACAGACGTCGCACTGTCCATATTGCTCTCCCTCATGCTTGCACTCAGTGTTGATTAAAAGAAAACCCAAAAAGATTTCTCGTTCTTCTTTTGCTTGTTGGGAGCTTTCCCGTGTAAATAGTTTTATTTCTTTTCTTTTCTTTGGGGGTCGAGAGGAGAACACCATGATGAAAATGTTGAAGTGGCTCTTATATGCATTATTGTTGATTTAACCAAGAGCCCATATTACCTTGTCTTCTCCCTTGTATTAAATGCTCGCAGATTCCAGCTTAGTCCAATGCACGTGCACTATTATTATTATCCACACTGTTCGGTCGTGGAAGTGAAAGGCAATAATGATGATATATGATGGACTGATTGAGATGAGAAAAGCTGGCATGAACTCGACCTATCGTGTTTTTGTAAAGATGATTAGTTCATCGTTCCTGATTCAGCCTATTATGAATGAAACATGTTTGCAATGACAATTAGAGATTATAGTTGTTTATGCCATGCTTAATTAGGTAGGAGTTTATAATGGTTTACCTTGCATGCCAACATGCTATTAAAATGGTTGTGATGTGGTATGATAGGGCGGTATCCTCCTTTGAATGATTCGAGTGGCTTGACTTGGCACATGTTCACGCATGTAGTTGAAACAAAATCAACATAGCCTCCATGATATTTATGTTCATGGTGGATTATATCCTACTCATGCTTGCACTCAGTGTTGATTAATTTTAATGCATGTTTATGAATGTTGTCGCTTCCCAGTCTCTCTCTAGCCTTCACTTGTACTAAGCGGGAATACTGCTTGTGCATCCACTTCCATAAACCCCAAAGTTATCCCATATGAGTCCACCATACCTTCCTATATGCGGTAATTACATGCCGTTCCAAGTAAATTTGTATGTGCCAAACTCTAAACCTTCAAATGAAATTCTATTTTGTATGCTCGAATAGCTCATGTATCAACTAGGGATGTCTATATCTTCCATGCTAGGTGGGTTATTCTCACGAGGAGTGGACTCCGCTCCTCATTCATGAGAAAATGGCTGGTACCGGGATGCCCAGTGTTGGGGGACGTAGTAATTTCAAAAAATTTCCTACGCACAGGCAAGATCATGGTGATGCATAGCAACGACAGGGGAGAGTGTGTCCACGTACCCTCGTAGACCGAAAGCAGAAGCGTTAGCACAACGCGGTTGATGTAGTCGTACGTCTTCACGATCCGACCGATCAAGTACCGAACGCACGACACCTCCGAGTTCAGCACACGTTCAACTCGATGACGTCCCACGAACTCCGATCCAGCCGAGCTTTGAGGGAGAGTTCCGTCAGCACGACGGCGTGGTGGCGATGATGATGTTCTACCGACGCAGGGCTTCGCCTAAGCACCGCTACGATATGACCGAGGTGGATTATGGTGGAGGGGGGCACCGCACACGGCTAAGAGATCCAAGGGATCAATTGTTGTGTCTCTAGGGGGTGCCTCCCTCCCCGTATATAAAGGAGTGGAGGAGGGGGAGGGGGCCGGCCACCCTTGGCGCGCCCCATGAGGAGTCCTACTCCCATCGGGAGTAGGACTCCCCCCTTCCATGTTGGAGTAGGAGAGGAGAGGGAAGGAGAGAGAGGGGGAAAGGAAAGGGGGGGGGCGCCGCCCCCTCCTTGTCCAATTCAGACTTGGGGGAGGGGAGGGGCACACGTCTGCCCCTTGGCCGCCTCTCTTCTTCCACCACTTCGGCCCATGAGGCCCAATAACCTCCGGGGGGTTCCGGTAACCCCCCGGTACTCCGGTATATATCCGATAACCCCCGGAACCATTCCGGTGTCCGAATGTAGTCGTCCAATATATCAATCTTCATGTCTCGACCATTTCAAGACTCCTCGTCATGTCCGTGATCACATCCGGGACTCCGAACTACCTTCAGTACATCAAAACACATAAACTCATAATATAACCGTCATCGAACTTTAAGCGTGCGGACCCTACGGGTTCGAGAACTATGTAGACATGACCGAGACACGTCTCCGGTCAATAACCAATAGCAGAACCTGGATGCTCATATTGGCTCCCACATATTCTATGAAGATCTTTATCGGTCAAACCGCATAACAACATACATTGTTCCCTTTTTCATCGGTATGTTACTTGCCCGAGATTCGATCGTCGGTATCTCAATACCTAGTTCAATCTCGTTACCGGCAAGTCTCTTTACTCGTTCCGTAATACATCATCCCGCAACTAACTCATTAGTTGCAATGCTTGCAAGGCTTAAGTGATGTGCATTACCGAGTGGGCCCAGAGATAACTCTCCGACAATCGGAGTGACAAATCCTAATCTCGAAATACGCCAACCCAACAAGTACCTTCGGAGACACCTGTAGAGCACCTTTATAATCACCCAGTTACGCTGTGACGTTTGGAGCACACAAAGTGTTCCTCCGGTAAACGGGAATTACAATGTCTAGTTAGTCCTTGATCTTCAGGGGTGCTATGCATTTATGTTTTGCGGTCTCAGAAAGGGCTAGCAAGATACCATCTTGTTATATCATATTATGATTGTTTTGAGAAAGTGTTGTCATCCGAGATTTATTATTATTGCTCGCTAGTTGATTAGGCCATTGATATGAGTAAACATGAGACCTAAGTGTTATTGTGAATATGGTTAGTTCATAATATTTGCTGAAAACTTGAATATTGGCTTTACATATTTACATCAACAAGAGCAAATAGAGTTTGTAAAAGTTTTTCTTTATCACTTTCAGTTTGTCAACTGAATTGCTTGAGGACAAGCAAAGGTTTAAGCTTGAGGGAGTTGATACGTCTCCAACGTATCTACTTTTCCAAACACATTTGCCCTTCTTTTGGACTCTAACTTGCATGATTTGAATGGAACTAACCCGGACCGACGCTGTTTTCAGCAGAATTGCCATGGTGTTATTTTTGTGCAGAAATAAAAGTTCTCGGAGTGACCTGAAACTTCACGAAGAATATTTTTGGAATTAATAAAAAATACTGGCGAAAGAATCAACACCAGGGGGCCCGCACCCTGTCCACGAGGGTGGAGAGCGCGCCCACCCCCTAAGGCGCGCCCCCTGCCTCATGGGCCCCCAGAGGCTCCACCGACCTCAACTCCAACTCTATATATTCACGTTCGGGGAGAAAAAAACAAAGAGAAGGATTCATCACGTTTTATGATACGGAGCCACCGCCTAATCTCTCTCGGGAGGGCTCATCTGGAGTCCGTTCGGGGCTCCGGAGAGGGGAATCCGTCGCCATCGTCATCATCAACCTTCCTCCATCACCAATTTCATGATGCTCACCACCGTGCGTGAGTAATTCCATCGTAGGCTTGCTGGACGGTGATGGGTTGGATGAGATTTATCATGTAATCGAGTTAGTTTTGTTAGGGTTTGATCCCTAGTACCCATTATGTTTTGAGATTGATGTTGCTATGACTTTGCTATGCTTAATGCTTGTCACTAGGGCCCGAGTGCCATGATTTCATATCTGAACCTATTATGTTTTCATGAATATGTGTGATGTCTTGATCCTATCTTGCAAGTCAATAGTCACCTACTATGTGTTATGATCTGGCAACCCCGAAGTGACAATAATCGGGACCACTCCCGGTGATGACCGTAGTTTGAGGAGTTCATGTACTCACTAAGTGTTAATGCTTTGGTCTGGTACTCTATTAAAAGGAGGCCTTAATATCCCTTAGTTTCCAATAGGACCCCGCTACCACGGGAGGGTAGGACAAAAGATGTCATGCAACTTCCTTTCCATAAGCATGTATGACTATATTCGGAATACAAGCCTACATTACATTGATGAACTGGAGCTAGTTCTGTGTCACCCTATGTTATAACTGTTGCATGAGGAATCGCATCCGACATAATTATCCATCACAGATCCATTGCCTACGAGCTTTTCACATATTGATCTTTGCTTAGTTACTTTTCCGTTGCCATTGTTACAATTACTACAAAAACTACTACTGTTACTTTTACCATCGTTACCGTTACTTCCATACTACTTTGCTACTAAATAGTTTGCTGCAGATATTAAGTCTTCCAGGTGTGGTTGAATTGACAACTCAGCTACTAATACTTGAGAATATTCTTTGGCTCCCCTTGTGTCAAATCAATAAATTTGGGTTGAATACTCTACCCTCGAAAACTGTTGCGGTCCCCTATACTTGGGGGTTATCAATAAGTTTTTTCAATGAGTACATACCTTGACAAGATTTTGAAGTAGTTCAAAATGGAACAGTCAAAGAAGGAGTTCTTGCCTGTGTTGCAAGGTGTGAAGTTAAGTAAAGACTCAAAACCCGACCACGGCAGAAAATAGAAAGAGAATGAAAAGTCATTCCCTATGCCTCAGTCATAGGTTCTATAAAGTATGCTATGCTGTGTACCAGACCTATTGTGTACCTCACCATGAGTTTGGCAAGAGGGTACAATAGTGATCCAGGACTGGATCACTGAACAGCGGTCAAAATTATCCTTAGTGGAATAAGGAAATGTTTCTCAGTTATGGAGGTGAGAAAGAGTTCGTCTTAAAGATTTATGTCGATGCAAGCTTTGACACCGATCTGGATGACTCTAAGTCTCGATCTAGATACATATTGAAAGTGGGAGCGATTAGCTAGAGTAGCTCCGTGCAGAGCATTGTATACATAGAAAATTTGCAAAATACATACGGCTCTGAATGTGGCAGACCTGTTGACTAAACTTCTCTCACAAGAAAAACATGATCACTCTTTGGGTGTTAATCACATAGCGATGTGAACTAGATTATTGACTCTAGTAAACCCTTTGGGTATTAGTCACATGGAGATGTGAACTAATCACATAAAGATGTGAACTATTGGTGTGAAATCACATGGCGATGTGAACTAGATTATTGACTCTAGTGCAAGTGGGAGACTAAAGGAAATATGCCCTAGAGGCAATAATAAAGTAATTATTTTATTTCCTTATATCATGATAAATGTATATTATTCATGCTAGAATTGTATTAATCGGAAACTTGATACATGTGTGAATACATAGAGAAACAGAGTGTCCCTAGTATGCCTCTACTTGACTAGCTCGTTAATCAAAGATGATTAAGTTTCCTAGCCATAGACATGTGTTGTCATTTGATGAACGGGATCACATCATTAGAGAATGATGTGATGGACAAGACCCATCCGTTAGCTTAGCACTATGATCGTTTAGTTTATTGCTATTGCTTTCATCATGACTTATACATGTTCCTCTGACTATGAGATTATGCAACTCCCGAACACCGGAGGAACACTTGGTGTGCTATCAAACGTCACAACGTAATTGGGTGATTATAAATATGCTCTATAGGTATCTCCAATGGTGTTTGTTGAGTTGGCATAGATCGAGATTAGGATTTGTCACTCCGTGTATAGGAGAGGTATCTCTGGGCCCTCTCGGTAATGCTCATCACTATAAGCCTTGCAAGCAATGTGACTAATGAGTTAGTTGCGGGATGATGCATTACAGAACGAGTAAAGAGACTTGCCGGTAACGAGATTGAACTAGGTATGATGATACCATCGACCGAATCTCGGGCAAGTAACATACCGATGACAAAGGGAACAATGTATGTTGTTATGCGGTTTGACCGATAAAGATCTTCATAGAATATGTAGGAGCCAATATGAGCATCCAGGTTCCGCTATTGGTTATTGACCGGAGATGTGTCTCGGTCAAGTCTACATAGTTCTCGAACCCATAGGGTCCGCACGCTTAACGTTCGATGACGATTTATATTATGAGCTATGTAATTTGATGTACCGAAGGTTGTTCGGAGTCCTGGATGAGATAACGGACATGACGAGGAATCTCGAAATGGTCGAGACGTAAAGATTGATATATTGGAAGGCTATATTCGGACACCGGAAAGGTTTCGAGTGATTCGGGTATTTTTCGGAGTACCGAAGAGTTACAGGAATTCGCCGGGGGAAGTAGTGGGCCTTAATGGGCCATGCTGGAAAGGAGAGAAGGGCCTCAAGGGGCGGCCGCGCGCCCCCCCATGGCAAGTCCGAATTGGACTAGGGAGGGGCGGCACCCCCCTCTCTTTCCTTCTCCCTCTCCTACTCCTTCCATCTCTCCCCTCTTTGAAAAGGAAGGGGACTCCAACTAGGATTGGGAATCCTAGTTGGACTCCCCCTATAGGTGCGCCCCTCCTAGGCCGGCCTCATCTTCCTCCCTCCTTTATATACGTGGCCAGGGGCATCCCAATAGCACAACAGACAATCTCCTAGCCGTGTGCGGTGCCCCCTTCCACAGTTCAACACCTCGGTCATATATCGTCGTAGTGCTTTGGTGAAGCCCTGCGCTGGTAACTTCATCATCACCGTCACCACGCCATTGTGCTGACGAAACTCTCCCTCGGCCTCAACTGGATCAAGAGTTCGAGGGACGTCACCGAGCTGAACGTGTGCAGATCACGGAGGTGTCGTGCGTTTGGTATTTGATCGGTTGGATCGCGAAGACATTTGACTACATCAACCGCGTTACTTAACGCTTCCGCTTTCGGTCTACGAGGGTACGTGGACACACTCTCCCCACTCGTTGCTATGCATCACCTAGATGGATCTTGTGTGTGTGTAGGAATTTTTTTTTTGAAATTCTACGTTCCCCAACAATCACTGGGTAAAACACTACCCATATGCTCATGCTAGCAACAAAACTCCCAAATCAAACAATTCACACAATACAAGCAAAACCTACAGGAAAGGTCATATCCACAAGAGATATGATCTCATCATACTACCACAAATGTTTATCAAACTCAACTTAGTAATGGTGGTCTGCCAACTAAAACTTCTTAAATGACACTAATAATAATACCAGGGGTCATCTATACTTGAAAAGAAAAGATATGAGTACAAGAGTATGAACTAATAGGTAGACAACAAGTAGTAAATTAAGTTTTTCACTCCTATGGCTTTTCTAATCCATTTTCTAGGGTCACGGCTTACAGTCAACACACTGCTCTGATACAATCTGTAACGACCCGAACCTAATAAGGTTCTATGTCTCTATGCTCACTGTGCTAGCCCCTGGATCGACTCGCTAGCACACATAGTACATATGAATATCAAATAACAAGTGCATCATTTACTATAACGTATGATCCAGAATTCTTAAAATATTACAAACTGAGTAGCATATAGCTAACTTTATTCAATAATAATAGCGGAAATGCAGCATAATAGACGATGAGTCCCATCAATGCCCACTGGCAAAAATGCTAAGTGATGACTCGTGACCCTACTCTGTCTCATTGGTCATCTGAATATCCTGCAAGAGCCAGAGCATTTGGTAAAAGAAGCCCACACTCAACTAAACATTGACGATTCTTTTCCAGAAATCTCAAGAGCCTTTTGTTTATTTCAAACGCTTGAGACTGAAGCCCATTCAAAATATCACACATCTGCTTGTATTCTTTTTTATGTAACTTTATATAGAAGTGGTTTAAGTCATGGGAAGTTAATAGCCGAAAGTGATTCTAGATATCCCCCGTGGGTTTGCATAAGTAACCTCCTATCAGATCCGATAATGTATCAGGATCAGACCCCCTCTCTGCTGGTTGCCAATCCAAGGGTTTGCAAAGCATCGGAAGATTGAGTTTGATAGGGAGCAGATTTATGTTCAAATTGCACATCATAAGTTACCGCAAGCCTACATCCACAAGCAAGGTATGACAAACAAAACACTCAAGTTGGTATGTAGAAGGATGTCTCCACCGACCTCCACTAACTAATCAAGGTTCACACACCACAACTAATTACCTGCAGAAAAAGAATGACAAAGATCTTCATGAAGTCTCAAGTGCGCTCAGTCGTGGCGCATTCTATAGGGACAATAGAGCGCCCAGCCATCAACGCATTCACCTGATTTAAGCCCCGAAACCTCAACAGCGCTCAGCTATGGCGCATTCTCTAGGGACAATAGAGCGCTCAACCATTCATGCATTCACCTGAGAAAAAGTCCCGAGCCTACAGCTGTAAAGACTCACCACTTCCATGCATCACTCGACACATACCCATGTCTACCATCGCAAGCTACTCACACCATCACATAACACAGTCAATACCAAAACATGACAACACGAAACATAATGATCAACCAAACATATAACATATCACAACAACTACACATGCATATTAGAAATAAAGGCTGAGCGTAATCAAAAGTGAAACTTTCCTTAAACATTGTCGAAGAACTCTAACGCTTAATTTTGATCCGCTTCATACTCCGGACAATCTACAAGATAACGAAGGCACCGATAAATAAACCGTACTCACATAAAAATCACAATAAAGCCAAGAGCAAAGAATTCAAATAAAACTTAATTAATAGAATATATCAGTAGGTATATATTATCTACATGCTAGTAGGATCACAATGCAAAAAGAATCAACTAATTTGGATCAACGGTTTGAAAGAATTGGCCTCGGGCAGGTTAAATTCAAATTCGAGCAAATTCGAATTTAAACAATTCAAAAATTATATTGGATAGGTGTTCTGGATAGAGGGGATCATGATGAAGAATCTGGTGTTGGTTTCATAAAATTTGGACAAACTATGCAAAAGTTATGAAGGTTTGAAAAGCAGGAACAAATCTGTCCTTTTCCTATTTAAAAGAAAATCATTGACATGTGGCGGGTTTCTACTGGTTTAGATGTGTTCGCTGCCGGGTCTAAACAGCGAACGGTCACAAGATAAAGAAAAATGGTTCGGAAATAAATAAATAAATAAATAAATAACAGATGATCAAATCTTGGTCGTTTAAAGAAGATCAGACGGATGGGAGATGTGCTCACCGGACAGAGGCTGAGGCGTTGCCGGAGTTGAGGAAGAAGGGCTCGGGCGGCTCTGACTTGGAGCGTGCGTTCTCTGGGGAAACCTCCTGAGCTCGAGGACGAAGGAACAAGGTGCTCCAGGTGATTGTGAACTAGGATACGTCCTCGGGGATGACCGTGGCTTGCTCCGATGACGGCACCGTGCGGCTGTAGCGGCAAGAAACTTCTGGTCGAGGTCCCTGCACTCGTATGGATGCGTATGTGCACGGGATAGAGGGTTAAGGAGCTAGAGAAAATCATGATGAAGAGGACAGAGGATAAAGAAGGTGCTGGGAACCTTCAGAGGCAACAGAATTGACATCGACATGAGCTTTTGTACAGCGAACTTCAGCGAGATCGGGGCGGAGCTCTAGGGCACGGTAGATCATGATTTTTGCAAAAATCGTACGAGTCATATGTGGGGAATATTTATATGGAGGTGGGAGTGCGAGAGGTGCAAGATCCGAGCCAAATCCACCGAGGATGTGGATCGGGATTGGTCTCCAGGAAGAACACGTATGGAGCATGGTGATGACAGATGGGGCCCAGAGTCAGCGCCAGAGAGGGGAAAGAGAAAAAACAGAAGAAGGAGAGGCCTGCGGAAATGGGATGCCGGCCTACTATCGGCTGCTGCTTAACACACACGGGGGCGAGGAATAGCTGGGCCGCTGTGCAGCCCGACTGCACAGTGCACGAGTTGTCTTTTTTTAGACCTTACTACAGAAGGTATACAAAGCTAAATAAATAGGAAATTAAATCCTAGAAAAATACCAGAACACACAATAAAACATTATTACTACTATATAAAACAGTGAACATTTTTACAACACAAATTCACTTTTTTAGAAAATTATTTTATGCAATACAAGCACATAAAGAGCATTATAAAAAAACTATAAAATAATTTTGAGTTTCTAAAATTCCCAAAAATAAATCCTTTGAAAACCAAACAATATACTTAGCACTTTCCAACTACACTTAATAGGGGAGAAGTCATATTATCTACACTCCAAATTTTTGCCTTGAGTTAAAAAATGAACCAAATATTAAGAAAAAGGAAAACAATGCATCAAAATATGAATGATCTATTAACATTCCAAACAACAAACAACAACAACAAACAACAACAACAAAACAACAACAACAACAAAGCCTTTAGTCCCAAACAAGTTGGGGTAGGCCAGAGGTGAAACTCATAAGATCTCGCAACCAACTCATGGCTCTCGCACATGGATAGCAAGCTTCCACGCACCCCTGTCCATAGCTAGCTCTTTGGTGATACTCCAATCCTTCAGGTCTCTCTTAACGGACTCCTCACATGTCAAATTCGGTCTACCCCGCCCTCTCTTGACATTCTCCGCACGCTTTAGCCCTCCGCTATGCACTGGAGCTTCTGGAGGCCTGCGCTGGATATGCCCAAACCATCTCAGACGATGTTGGACAAGCTTCTCTTCAATTGGTGCTACCCCAACTCTATCTCGTATATCATCATTCTGGACTCGATCCTTCCTCGTGTGGCCACACATCCATCTCAACATACGTATCTCCGCCACACCTAACTGTTGAACATGTCGCCTTTTAGTCGGCCAACACTCAGCGCCATACAACATTGCGAGTCGAACCGCCGTCCTGTAGAACTTGCCTGTTAGCTTTTGTGGCACTCTCTTGTCACAGAGAATGCCAGAAGCTTGGCGCCACTTCATCCATCCGGCTTTGATTCGATGGTTCACATCTTCATCAATACCCCCATCCTCCTGCAGCATTGACCCCAAATACCGAAAGGTGTCCTTCTGAGGTACCACCTGGCCATCAAGGCTAACCTCCTCCTCCTCACACCTAGTAGTACTGAAACCGCACATCATGTACTCGGTTTTAGTCCTACTAAACCTAAACCCTTTCGATTCCAAGGTTTGTCTCCATAACTCTAACTTCCTATTTACCCTCGTCCGACTATCGTCAACTAGCACCACATCATCCGCAAAGATCATACACCATGGGATATCTCCTTGTATATCCCTTGTGACCTCATCCATCACCAATGCAAAAAAGATAAGGGCTCAAAGCTGACCCCTGATGCAGTCCTATCTTAATCGGGAAGTCATCAGTGTCGACATCACTTGTTCGAACACTTGTCACAACATTATCGTACATGTCCTTGATGAGGGTAATGTACTTTGTTGGGACTTTGTGTTTCTACAAGGCCCACCACATGACATTCCGTGGTATCTTATCATAGGCCTTCTCCAAGTAAATAAACACCATATGCAAGTCCTTCTTTTGCTCCCTATATCTCTCCATAAGTTGTCGTACCAAGAAAATGGCTTCCATTGTCGACCTCCCACGCATGAAACCAAACTGATTTTTGGTCACGCTTGTCATTCTTCTTAAGCGGTGCTCAATGACTCTCTCCCATAGCTTCATTGTATGGCTCATCAGCTTAATTCCACGGTAATTAGTACAACTCTGAACATCCCCCTTGTTCTTGAAGATTGGTACTAATATACTCCGTCTCCATTCTTCTGGCATCTTGTTTGCCCGAAAAATGAGGTTGAAAATCTTGGTTAGCCATACTATCGCTATGTCCTCGAGACCTTTCCACACCTCAATGGGGATACAATCTGGGCCCATCGCTTTGCCTCCCTTCATCCTTTTTAAAGCCTCCTTGACCTCAGACTCCTGGATTCGCCGCACAAAACGCATGCTGGTCTCATCAAAGGAGTCGTCCAGTTCAATGGTAGAACTCCCATTCTCCCCATTGAACAACTTGTCGAAGTACTCCCGCCATCTATGCTTAATCTCCTCGTCCTTCACCAAGAGTAGGCCTGCTCCGTCCTTGATGCTTTTGACTTGGCCAATATCCCTCGTCTTCCTCTCTCGGTTCTTGGCCATCTTATAGATGTCCCTTTCGCCTTCCTTCTTGCCTAACCGTTGGTAGAGGTCCTCATACACCCGACCCCTTGCTTCACCAACAACTCGCTTTGTGGCCTTCTTCGCCATCTTGTACTTCTCTATGTTGTCTGCACTCCTATCCAGGTATAGGCGTCTGAAGCAATCTTTCTTCTCTTTAATCGCCTTCTGGACATCATCATTCCACCACCAGGTATCCTTATCTTCGCTTCTCCTTCCCTTGGACACTCCAAACTCCTCCGAGGCCACCTTACGAATGCAAGTCACCATCTTCATCCACAGATTGTCTGCATCCCCTCCTTCCTCCCAAGAGCCCTCCTTAATGACCCTCTCCTTGAACGCCTAAGCTACCTCCCCCTTGAGCTTCCACCACTTCGTTCTAGCGACTTTGGCACGCTTATCCCACTGGACACGAATCCGAAAGTGGAAGTCAGCAACCACCAGCTTATGCTGGGGTACAACACTCTCTCCAGGTATCACCTTACAGTCTAGGCACGCACGCCTATCTTCTCTTCTCGAGAGGATGCAATCAATCTGGCTAGAGTGTTGGCCACTACTAAAAGTCACCAAATGTGATTCTCTCTTTCTAAAGAGGGTGTTAGCTACAATCATATTGTAGGCTAGAGCAAAGCTTACGACATCTTCTCCTTCTTGATTCCTGATGCCATAGCCAAAGCCCCCATGCGCCCCTTCAAAACCTGTGTTAGATGCTCCCACGCGGCCATTGAGGTCTCCTCCTATGACGAGCTTCTCACCAATCGGTAAAGTCCTAACCATGTCTTCCAGGCCTTCCCAGAACTCCCTCTTGGTGTTCTCATTGTGGCCTACTTGCGGGGCATACGCGCTGATAACATTGAGAACCAAGTCCTCAACTACCAGCTTGACCAGGATAATCCGGTCCCCACGTCTCTTGACGTCTACCACTCCATACTTGAGGCTCTTGTTGATCAACATGCCTACGCCATTTCTGTTTGCAGCCATCCCCGTGTACCATAGCTTGAAGCCGGTATCCTCCACCTCCTTCGCCTTCTGTCCTCTCCATTTGGTTTCTTGGACGCAAAGGATATCAACACCTCTCCTCACCGCTGCATCAACTAGCTCCCGGAGCTTCCCTGTCAGAGACCCTATGTTCCAGCTACCTAAGCGAATCCTCCTAGGCTCGGCTAGCTTCCTTACCCCTCGCACTCATCGATTCAAATGCAAAGACCCTTGCTCATTTTCCACTACATCCGGGCGCCGATGTAGCGCGCCACTAAGGATGCGACGACCCGATCCTCGCTCACTTGCCACCGTATCCGGATCATGATATGGCGCGCCACCTGGGGGGTGACGGCCTGGCCCTTGCCCATTTTCCACCACACCCGGGTTCCGATGTGGCGTGTCGCTGAGAGGGTTACGCCCCAACGAAAATCATTTGGGTTTCATCTCCATAATAGTGGCTGAGTTTTTACGTTGGCTCACCAAGCCTATCACAACCCTCCTCCTTTACCCGGGCTTGGGACCGGCTATTTTGAGACAACATAGGCGGAGTTTGATCTATTAACATTCCAAATTTATAAAATTTGGGATGTTACAAATCTACCACCCTTAAAATCAATCTTGTCCTCGAGATTCGAAGAGGCTAGAAAGAAAACGGTTAGCTTCGGGGTTTACTTGAATATCCATTAATCACCTGAGAGTGTGGGATGCTACCACCCTTAGAACCAAAGTCATTGGGTCTTCAAGAATCTTATTCTGTCGATGACATTCTTCAGGTATAAGCATTGCACTCCTTTGAAATTCCGAGTCCCATATCAAAAGAGCCATCTTCCATAAACTAAAACTTCATGGCTCGCGGGTCTTGCGCCAATGCTAAACAAATATCGATGCTCTCATGGTGGTCATCAGGAATGGTTCCTGTAGGAAAGAGTCTAGGTTTATTATCACCATACAACCTACTATTGGCAACGGTTGCCTTTACAAGGGATCAAACATCATTCCATTCTAAGGTTTAGGCTTGACAACATCGTCACTGTACTATAGGTAGCTCACTCTAGATTACCATCCCATATAACAAAAGCGAATAATAAGAGTAAGTTGGCATGGTGATCAATCCGTTCCGCACCCAAATCATTACTTTGCATTCTAACACTCGGGCATCCTCACAAGCATTGCAGAAACTTCTCTTGTTCACGAACTGGGTTCGGATAATTCCATTGGTGTTGCATGCCCACAAAACAATCTAGCGTTCCTTTTAACTCTTGGATTTGCGTCAACTACTATAAAACATATTCCGATGAATTGTAGCTTCCTCCAGGTTTCTTCCTTCAACAAGATTGTGCTTGGTTGTCAGATCTTGGCGCATGTGGTAAAACTTGAACTCATCGCTGGGTTGCAGCATGTATTAGGATATACACAGAATAAAGACCTAAGGGGAAACCACTACCCATATGCTCATGCTAGCAACAAAACTCCCAAATCAAACAAACAGAGCAAGTCACACAATACAAGGAAAACCTACAGGTAAGGTCATATCCACAAGAGATATGATCTCATCATACTACCGCAAATCGTTTATCGAACTCAACTTAGTAGTGGTGGTCTGCCAACTAAAACTTCCTAAATGACACTAATAATAATACCAGGGGTCATCTATACTTGAAAAGAAAAGATATGAGTACAAGAGTATGAACTAACAAGTAGACAACATGTTGTAAATTAAGTTTTTCATTCCTATGGATTTTCTAATCCGTTTTCTAGGGTCACGACGGACAGTCAACACACTGCTCTGATACCATCTGTAATGACCCGAATCTGATAAGATTCGATGTCTCTGTGCTCACTGTGCTAGTGTAACGCCCCGGATCCGATGCGGCAGGTGTCTTCCAGTTATTCGTCGTTGTTGCCATGTCATTTGCTTGCGTGTTGCATTTTGCCATGTCATCATCTGCATTTTATCTGCATGTTTATCAAAACATGCATCCGGTCTTTTTCCTCGTTGTCCGTTTCGTGTTCCGACACACTCGCCGCACCCGTCGCCCCTCTCAGACCTTGTTTCGTGAGCGGGAGAAAATCATTCTCGGAATGGGTCGAGATTTGCCGAGTGGCCTTGGTATAGCACTGGTAGACCGCCCGTCAAATTTCGTTCCATTTGGAGGTTGTTTGATACCCCAACGGTTAACCGCGTAGCCCGAAGCCCCCTTCTCTTTGCAGCCCAGCACCCCTTCACCACAGCCCACTAGCCCATCCTAACCCCCTCCATGCTCTCTGTCGTTCGATCACGATCGTGTGGGCAAAAACCGTGCCTCATTTGAACTCTCCTAGCTCCCTCTACCTATAAATATGCCCTCTCCCCCGAAATTCGCGGTCTAACCCTAGCCCTCTCCCTCCTCGCGCCGCCGGACATGTCCGCCCGGCGGCCGAACACGTCCACCGCCCGCAGCCACGTCGCTCCGACCAATCAGAGGCCGCCACATCAGCGCCGCCGCCTCCCGCAGCCAACAGCGCCTCGCCACCTGTCGCCGCCGCCTCCCACCACCGCGCGGCCCACGCGGCCCAGATCCGGCCCGCGCGAGCCCGCGCTTCGCCGCCGCACGCCTGCTGCCGCTTGGGCACTCTGCCCTAGCGCCGCCGCCCCTGCCTTCCGCCGGCGTCCCCGTCGCCCAGCGCCGCCTCGCCTCCGCGCGAGCCTCTGCCGCTGCCGTCCGGTGAGCCCGTGCCGTCCCCGCCCTTTCTCCTCCTTCTCCTTCGGTATCCCTCACCTCCCTCTCTGCTGCCATGGACAGCAGCCACCCGTCGGAGAAACTCGCCGCTGCCGCCCCGTAGACGTCCGTCGGTCGCCGTCGAGCTCGGATCTGGAAACCCCACCTCCGGATCTGTCCATTTCCCCACTGCCGGTCGCCGTCGTCCTCGCCGCCCCTTCGCGCCGTTCGCCGGAGTTCGGACGTCGCCGTCCCGCGCCGCCGGTCTCGTCCCGCGTCGGGAGGAAGACGCCCAAGTCGCCCGTGGGCCACGGCCTCTCCCGCTGGCCCATCAAGCCCACACTGCCGGCCTGCCTCCTCGTCCATCCTGGACCAGGCCCGTGGTGAGCCGCCCCCTATCCCGCGCCCTGGGCGACTTTTAGCATGTGGGCGCCCGTCTGTTTTTTTTTCAGAAACTGCAAGTCCCAGCATTCATACATCACGTGTGCATATTCATCATGCCATAACTCCATGTGTGCTACTCCGTTTTGTATGTATAATATATCAAAATGTTCATCATGAGATGCTCTTCATTTTGTTCCATTGTGCCATGCTTATTTGAGTTAATCTTGCTGCCCTAATCATCGTTGCAAGAGTGCTATATGATGTTAACTGCTGTCTGTTATCAGAACTTGGTGATTTGTCTTTTTCATTGCATTTCGTGTGTGCATCCTATGAGCATGAGCTCTACATGTGTTTTGAACTACATCATGCCATATTTACAGGGGTGCTTGGCTTGTATTTTTTTGGTCTATGTAGTGACTAGCACAAGCATGCAAAGTGGCCTCCGTGATGTTGCTGATTTCTGTGACTTGGCCATTTCTGCCAAGTCTATAGCTGTAGCATTGTGATGCCATGTAAACCTGCTGCCATCATGAGTTCTATGCTTAATCTAGAGATGTTCACTAAGGTTGTTTTGTTATACATGTTATGCTTTATCCATCCATGCCCTTTTTTGTATTTATAGCCTGCTGTAGCTTGTTGTTATCTTGCTCTCAACTTGCTAAATAATGTTGTTGTCAGCCTGTTAACATGAAGTTCAGTTTTTTCATGTGTTTTGCTGGTGATCCATGCACCCTATGAACTTGCCCTTTCCATTCTTAGCTTCATAATTGTGTCTTCTTACAGTTGCTTACCTTCTCATGCCATGTATTGCTCTGTGGTCAGTGGTTCAATCTCACCAACATGCCTACTTATCGTTGTTTCTGTCATGTACTGTTATTTTCACCAAGTCTGAATCTGTCATATAACTTGCTATGTTTACATGGGTGCCATCATATCTTCTGTGCCTTTTTGGCTCGTGATCAGTCAGAGACTTTTGTTCGATGCAATTAGTAAAATCGTGCCATGCTCTATTTTTCCATGATAAATTACTGTAACATGTTGTTTGATAGCTCTAAACATTGCAACCTGATGTTATGTCTGCCATGCCCAGTGATTTTCTGCTAAGTCTGTCAACTGTTATTATTTGCAATCTTGCCATGTCCTTTTGAGTATGTTATAGTGATTTCTGGAGATAGCTCAGTGTTCATGTTTTGTCATGCTTTACCTGTACATCATGCCCATGCCTTTTGTTTTCATGTTGAGGTGCTGTAGCATATTGTTTTGATGCTAGCTAGAGGCCTAGTTGCTGTTTTGGACAGATTGTTGTTATATCTTGTTTGGAGTGTATGTGTTGCACCGTTGCTCCGTTTTGAGCATGCTCTATATGAAACTTGCTTAGTTTTGCATGTAGTTTCATGTTATCATGTTGCATCCTTGCTTTGAGGTGTTTGCTTGATGTTTGGATGCAGTTTGCATCAATGCAATGTTAAACTTGTTTTACTCATATCTTCTAGGCCGTAGCTCCGAATTAAATGAACCTTATATGTAACTTGACTAGAATTTCGTGTAGATCATCTTGGTGCATCTTAAATTGCCGTTTAAGAACTTGAATATAAGGTTTATTCAGTTCTGGATCAAATTCTAATTTTGCATATGAGGACTTACCGGAATTGTTATATGTTGTTTCCAGCCTCATTTAAACTTGCTTTGATGTGTTGCTCTTGTATGCATCATATCTTGCCATGAGTAGCTTCATCTAGCCTAGTCATGCATCATGTTTGGTTGTGCATCATGTCATGTTTATGTGTGGTGTGTTTACCATGTTGTGTGCTTCTTCTCGATAGTTCCCGTTTCGTTGCGATCGTGAGGATTCGTTCGTCTACGCTTGGTTCGTCTTCGTGGCTTCATTTTCTTCATGGACTCGTTCTTCTTCCTAGCGGGATTCCAGGCAAGATAGCCGTCACCTTGGATCTCATTACTATCATTGCTATGCTAGTTGCTTCGTTCTATCGCTATGCTGCGCTACCTATCACTTGCTCTTCAAGCCTCCCAAATTGCCATGAAACCACCTCTAACCTTTGTCACCCTTCCTAGCAAACCATTTTTGGCTATGTTACCGCTTTGCTCAGCCCCTCTTATAGCGTTGCTAGTTGCAGGTGAAGATGAAGATTGCTCCATGTTGGATTATGTTTATGTTGGGATATCACAATATCTATTATTTAATTAACTCATCTATATACTTGGTAAAGGGTGCAAGGCTCGGCCTTATGCCTGGTGTTTTGTTCCACTCTTGCCGCCCTAGTTTCCGTCATATCGGTGTTATGTTCCTTGATTTTGCGTCCCTTACGCGATTGGGTGATTTATGGGACCCCCTTGACAGTTTGTTTTGAATAAACTCCTCTAGCAAGGCCCAACCTTAGTTTTACATTTGCCTCACCTAGCCTTTTTCCCTTGGGAGTCGCGCATCCCGAGGGTCATCTTTATTTTAACCCCCCCGGGCCAGTGCTTCTCCAAGTGCTGGTCCAAACCGAGCGATGTCCGGTGCCCCCTGGGCAACCAGGGTCTATGCCAACCCGACGTCTTGCTCATCCGGTGTGTCCTGAGAACGAGATACGTGCGACTCCTATCGGGATTGTCGAAACATCGGGCGGCTTTGCTGGTCTTGTTTTACCATTGTCGAAATGTCTTGTAAACCGGGATTCCGAGACTGATCGGGTCTTCCCGGGAGAAGGAATATCCTTCGTTGACCGTGAGAGCTTATAATGGGCTAAGTTGGGACACCCCTGCAGGGTATAAACTTTCTAGAGCCGTGCCCGCGGTTATGTGGCAGATGCGAATTTGTTAATGTCTGGTTGTAGAGAACTTGACACTTGACTTAATTAAAACGCATCAACCGCGTGTGTAGCTGTGATGGTCTCTTTTCGGCGGAGTCCGGGAAGTGAACACAGTTTTTGGGTTATGTTTGACGTAAGTAGGAGTTTAGGATCATTTCTTGATCATTGCTAGCTTCACGACCGTTCCGTTGCTCCTCTTCTCGCTCTTATTTGCGTATGTTAGCCACCATACTTGCTTAGTCGCTGCTGCAACCTCACCACTTTACCCCTTCCTTACCCATTAAGCTTTGCTAGTCTTGATACCCATGGTAATGGGATTGCTGAGTCCTCATGGCTCACAGATTACTACAACAACAGTTGCAGGTACAGGTTTTGCGATGACCATGACGCAAGAGCGATGTTATTTGTTTTGGAGTTCTTCTTCTGCTTCTTCTTTGATCAGGGGATAGGTTCCAGGTCGGCAGCCTGGGCTAGCAGGGTGGATGTCGTTTGAGCTTCTGTTTGTGTTTCATCCGTAGACGGATGTTGATCTTATGTATGATGTATTGATGTATTCTTGCAGCATCTGTATGCCTTATATGTATCCCCATCTATTATGTAATGTTGATGTAATGATATCCACCTTGCAAAAGCGTTTCAATATGCGGGTCTATCCTTGGTGGGACCTTCGAGTTCCTCTCGGATAGGGTCGCATATTGGGCGTGACAGCTAGTCCCTGGATCGACTCGCTAGCACACATAGTACATATGAATATCAAATAACAAGTGCATCATTTACTATGACGTATGATCTAGAATTCTTAAAATATTACAAACTGAGTAGCACATATCTAACTTTATTCAATAATAACAGCGGAAATGCAGCATAATAGACGATGAGTCCCATCAATGCCCACTAGCAAAAATGCTGAGTGAAGACTCGTGACCCTACTCTGTCTCACTAGTCATCTGAAAATCCTGCAACATGATAAATTGCAGCCACAAGGGTCAATACATTGAATGTATTAGCAAATCACACATAATGATATAGCAAGCCTACATCCACAAGCAAGGTATGACAAACAAAACACTCAAGTTGGTATGTAGAAGGATGTCTCCACCTACCTCCACTAACTGATCAACGTTCACACACCACAACAATTTACCCACAGAAAAAGAATGACAAAGATCTTCATGAAGTCTCAAGTGCGCTCAGTCGTGGCGCATTCTGTAGGGACAATAGAGCGCTCAGCCATCAACGCATTCACCTGATTTAAGCCCCGAAACCTCAAGTGCGCTCATCCATGGCGCATTCTCTAGGGACAATAGAGCACTCAGCCATTGACGCATTCACCTGAGAAAGTCCCGAGCCTACAACTATAAAGACTCACCACTTCCATGCATCACTCGATACTTTCCCACGTCTACCATCGCAAGCTACTCACACCATCACATAACACAGTCAATACCAAAACATGACAACACGGAACATAATGATCAACCAAACATAAAACATATCACAACAACTACACATGCATAGTAGAAATATAGTATGAGCATAATCAAAAGTGAAACTTGCCTTAAACATTGTTGAAGTACTCTAACGCTTAATTCTGATCCGCTTCACACTCCGGACAATCTATATGATAATGAAGGCACCGATAAATAAACCGTGTTCACATAACAATCACAATAAAGCCAAGAGCAAAGAATTCAAATAAAAACTTAATTAACAAAACATATCAGTAGGTATATATTATCTACATGCTAGTAGGATCACAATGCAAAAAGAATCAACTAATTTGGATCAATAGGTTGAAAGATATGGCCTCGGGCAGGTTAAATTCAAATTTGAGAAAATTCGAATTTAAATAGTTCAAAACTTATATTGGATAGGTGTTCTGGATAGAGGGGATCATGATGAAGAATCTCGCGTTGGTTTCATAAAATTTGGACAAACTATGCAAAAGTTATGAAGGTTTGAAAAACAGGAACAAATTTGTCCTTTTCCTATTTAAAACAAAATCATTGCCACGTGGAGGGTTTCTACTAGTTCGGATGTGTTCGCTGCCGGGTCTAAACAGCGAACGGTCACAAGATAAAGAAACACGGTTCGGAAAATAAATAACATATGATCAAATCGTGGTCCTTTAAAGAAGATCGGACGGATGGGAGATGTGCTCACCGGACAGAGGCTGGGGCGTTGCTGGAGTTGAGGAAGAAGGGCTCGGGCGGCTCTGACTTGGTGCGTGCGATGGTGAACAATGGAACGGGGCGCTCCAGGCGATGGTGAACTAGGAAACTTCCTTGGGGATGACCGTGGCTTGCTCCCGTGACGGCATTGTGCGGTTGTAGCGGCGAGAAAATTCTGGTCGAGGTCCCTGCTCTCGTATGTGTGCGTATGTGTGCGAGATAGAGGGTTAAGGAGCTAGAGAAAATCATGTTGAAGAGGACAGAGGATAAAGAAGGTGCTGGGAACCTTCAGAGGCAACAGAATTGACGTCGACATGAGCTTCTAGACGGCAAACTTCAGCGAGATCATGGCGGAGCTCTAGGGCATGGTAGATCACGATTTTTGCAAAAATCGAACGAGTCGGGTGTGGGGAATATTTATATGGAGGTGGGAGTGCGGGAGGTGCAGGATCCGAGCCGAATCCACCGAGGATGTGGATCGGGATTGGTCTCCAGGAAGAACACGTATGGAGCAAGGTGATGACATATGGGGTCTAGAGTCAGCGCCAGAGAGGGGAAAGAGAAAAAACAGAAGAAGGAGAGGCCTGCGGAAATGGGTTGCCGGCCTGCTATCGGCTGCTGCTTGGCGCTCGTGGGGGCGAGGAATAGCTGGGCCGCTGTGCAGCCCGACTGCACAGTGCGCGAGTTGTCTTTTTTTAACCTTACTACAGAAGATATAGAAAGATAAAATCCTAGAAAAATACCAGAACACACAATAAAACATTATTACTACTATATAAAATAGAGAACATTTTTACAACACAAATGCACTTTTTTGGAAAATTATTTTATGCAATACAAGCACAAAAAGAGGATTATAACAAAAACTATAAAATAATTTTGAGTTTCTAAAATTCCCAAAAATAAATCCTGTGAAAACCAAACAATATACTTAGCACTTTCCAACTACACTTAATAGGGGAGAAGTCATATTATCTGCACTCCAAAATTTTACCTTGAATTGAAAAATGAACCAAATATTAAGAAAAAGACAAACAATGCATCAAAATAGGAATGATCTATTAACATTCCAAATTTATGAAATTTGGGATGTTACATAGGCAATGATCACATTATAGGCATCCCGTCCAAGATTAGTAGACCGACTCCTGCCTACATCTACTACTATTACTCCACACATCGACTGCTATCCAACATGCATCTAGTGTATTAAGTTCATGGTGAAACGGAGTAATGTAATAAGAACGATGACATGATGTAGACGAGATCTATTCATGTAGGAATTGTTAGGGAACATAGTATTTCAAAAATTTCCTACGATCATGCAAGATCTATCTAGGAGAAGCATAGCAACGAGCAGGGAGAGTGTGTCCACATACCCTCGTAGACCAAAAGTGGAAGCGTTTAGTAACGCGGTTGATGTAGTCGAACGTCTTCACGATCCAACCGGTCCAAGTACAAGGAGGGAGAGGGAGGGAGGCAGCCTAGGGCGCGCCCAAGTAGGAGGAATCCTAATTGGCCCCCTAGTCCAATTCGGCCCCCCTACCATATTTGGACAAGGGGAAAAGGAAGGAGAGGGGAGGGGAAGGAAGTAGGAGTCCTACTTCATACTTTCCTTTTCCTCCTCTCCTTTCCCTTTCTCCCCATGTGGCTGGCCCTATAGGGGGAGCACCAGCCCCTTGTGGGCTGGTGTGTTCTCCTACTTGGCCCATTAAGCCCATATCTTTGCCGGGGGTTGCCCGGAACCCCTTCCGGTGACCCAGTATCACCTAGAACACTTCCGGTGTCCAAATAAAATCGTCCTATATATGAATCTTTACCTCTCGGCCATTTCGAGACTCCTCATCATGTCCGTGATCTCATCCGGGACTCCGAACAAACTTCGGTCATCAAATCACATAACTCATAATACAAATCGTCATCGAATGTTAAGCGTGCGGACTCTACGGGTTCGAGAACTATGTAGACATGACCGAGACACATCTCCATTCAATAACCAATAGCGGAACCTGGATGCTCATACTGGCTCCTACATATTCTACGAAGATCTTTATCGGTCAAACCGCATAACAACATACGTTGTTCCCTTTGTCATCGGTATGTTACTTGCGCGAGATTCGATCGTCGGTATCATCATACCTAGTTCAATCTCGTTACCGGCAAGTCTCTTTACTTGTTCCGTAATGCATCATCCCGTGACTAACTCATTAGTCACATTGCTTGCAAGGCTTATAGTGATTTGCATTACCGAGAGGGCCCAGAGATACCTCTCCGATACATAGAGTGACAAATCCTAATCTCGATCTATGCCAACCCAACAAAAACCTTTGGAGACATCTGTAGAGCATCTTTATAATCACCCAGTTACGTTGTGACGTTCGATAGCACACAAGGTGTTTCTCCAGTATTCGGGAGTTGCATAATCTCATAGTCAGAGGAACGTGTATAAGTCATGATGAAAGCAATAGCAATAAAACTAAACGATCTTTATGCTATGCTAACGGATGGGTCTTGTCAATCACATCATTCTCTAATGATGTGATCGGGTTCATCAAATGACAACAGATGTCTATGGTCAGGAAACATAACCATCTTTGATTAATGAGCTAGTCAAGTAGAGGCATACTAGGGACACTCTGTTTTGTCTATGTATTCACACATGTACTAAGTTTCCGGTTAATACAATTCTAGCATGAATAATAAACATTTATCATGATATGAGGAAATATAAATAACAACTTTATTATTGCCTCTAGGGCATATTTCCTTTAGGAATAGCCCCCATCTTGTTATCCTTAATAGCAACGATACATACGTGTCTTGCTACCCCTTCTATCACTAGGAAAGAACACCGTACGATCGAACCCATCACAAAGCACCTCTTCCCATGGCAAGAAAAAACGATCTAGTCGGCCTAGCTAAACCAAAGATTCGAAGAAAAAATACAAGGCTATAAGTAATCATGCATATAAGAGATCAAAGAAACTCATATAACTTTCATGGATAAATAGATCTGATCATAAACTCAAAGTTCATCGGATCCCAACAAACACACCGCAAAAAGAGTTACATCAAATAGATCTCCAAGAGAACATGGTATTGAGAATCAAAAGAGAGAAGAAGACATCTAGCTACTACCTGCGGACCCGTAGGTCTACAATGAACTACTCACGCATCATCGAAGAGGCACCAATGAGGATGATGAACCCCTCCGTGATGGTGTCTAGATTGGATCTGGTAGTTCTGGAACTTGCGGCGGCTGGAATTGTGTTTCATCGACTCTCCCAAGGTTTCTGAAATATTTGGGTATTTATAGGGCGAAGAGGCGGTGCAGGAGGCCACCGAGGTGGGTACAACCCACTAGGGCACGCCTGGGCCCCCAGGCGCTCCCAGGTGGGTTGGGCCCCCCTCGGGGCACCCCTCTGGTACTTCTTTGGCCCATGTTATTCCATCTGGTCCATAAAAATTCTCCAAAAAGTTTCGCTGCGTTTGGACTCCGTTTGGTACTGATATTCTACGAAGTAAAAAACAAGCAAAAAATAACAACTGGCAGTGGACACTGTGTCAATAGGATAGTCCCCAAAAATGATATGAAGTTGCTATAAAATGATTGTAAAACATCCAAGAATGATGATATAACAACATGGAACAATAAAAAATTATAGATATGTTGGAGACGTATCAGCATCCCAAAGCTTAATTCCTGCTCGTTCTCGAGTAGGTAAATGATAAAAACCAGAATTTTTGATGTGGAATGCTGCCTAACATGTTCATCACATATTCTCTTCTTGTGTAACATGGACATTTGGACTTTAAATGGTTCAAAGCAATAGTCTAGTTTTGACATGATAACTTCAATACTCAAGCATATCAACAAGCAACTATGTCTTTCAAAATATCAACTGAAAGTGTGTTATATCGACTAGAGGGGGGTGAATAGGCGATTTTTATAAATTCTTCACTGAGGAATTTGCTAGTGAGGAAATTCCTTATCGAAGAACTACTTGCAGCGGAATAAGTACTCAAAAGTATGCATAGCAGAACACAAGCATAGTCATCATGATGAAATGAAGACAAGCACAGAGTGCAGAAAGCGTAAACACAGGATAACACAGGATGAAGACAAACAGACTGAAGAAATTGAACTGAGGAAATTGAGAAAGTCTTCAGTCAAAGTCTTCAAACACAGATATGAACAAGTGCACAACACAGTAATGAGGAAATGAAAGAGTTGAGGAAATAGAACCAGTTGGCTTGGTGAAGACAATGATTTGGTAGACCAGTTCCAACTGCTGTCTCAGTTGTACGTCAGGTTGGAGCGGCTAGGTATTTAAACCTGAGGACACCCAGTCCCGGACACACAGTCCTCACCGTATTCTCCTTGAACTAAGGTCACACAGACCTCGTCCAATCACTCGTGGTAAGTCTTCAGGTGACTTCGAAACCTTCACAAACTCGGTCACTTGTCGATCCACAATTTCCTCTTGGATGCTCTAGACCATGACGCCTAACCGTCTGGAAGAAGCACAGTCTTCAAAGGTAACAAGTGTCGGATCCACGCAGGATCAATCTCTTCAATGATGCTCAATCACTTTGGGTTTGTAGGAGTTTGGGTTTGGGGTTTTCCTCACTTGATGATTTTTGCTCAAAGTCCTCGGAGGATGGGATGCTCTCAAATGACAAGTGTCAGTTTCTCTCGGAGCCGCCAACCAGCTAGTGGTTGTAGGGGGCGGCTATTTATAGCCTAGGGAGCAGCCTGACATGATAAGACATAAATGCCCTTCAATGATATGACCGTTAGGTGGGTAGATATTTTGGGACAGCTGGCGCATAGCACAGCAACGGTCGGAAATTTGAGTATCAAATTCCTCAGGGCTATCATGTTCCTCACTGTGTAGGCAATCCACACTGGCGAATTCCTAACTCCTCAGTCAGAACAAATTCCTCAGCGACCAAAAGAACTTCATCTCTGTCTCTGAAAAATATGACTGAACTGTATGAGATTTCCAATGGCTTCACTCGAAGGGATTGGTAGATGTAGGATTTTGAGTTGAGCATCACATGGAAATTTTTCCTTTGTATTTCCTCGACCCCCTTTAACAGTACGGTGTTTCCTATGACTCAAGAAAGAGAAAATGAAACTACAAAAACAAAAGTCTTCACGCTCCATGTTCCTCAAATGAATACCAAGTCTTCAAGGTCACACAAATTTCTTCACTTTCAAAGTCTTTAAAAAGTCTTCAGAAATCCAAAGTCTTCAGTCGAAGAACTTCATTTTTAGGGGTCGACTTTCTCTGTAAATATCAAACTCCTCATAGACTTATAGACCTGTGTATACTCACAAACGCATTAGTCCCTTAACCTATAAGTCTTCAATACACCAAAATCACTAAGGGGCACTAGATGCACTTACATCAACACTGAAGAAAGTTATCCCTAGCCCATCATGCTCAATAATTGATCCATTCAAGAAACACACTTGAATATTAGCTACATCCAATGCTCAAGTACGACCATAGTGCTCCCTAGTTGGTGCTTTAAAAGAGAAGATCGAGACTTAAATAAAAAATAAAAATTGCATAAAGTAAATGGATAGGCCCTTCGCAGAGGGAAATAGAGATTTGTAGAGGTACCAGAGCTCAAAGCTTAAATTGAGAGATATATTTTTGAGAGCCATGCTTTTCCCATCAACGAAAATGACCGAGTAATTCCCAACACTTTCCATGCTAGATATATCATAGGCGGTTCCCAAACAGAAAATAAGTTTATTCCTTTTTCCACCATTCTTTCACATTCCACGGCTAGCTGTATCCACGGGTGCCATCCATACCAACACTTTCTAAGGAATTTATTATTTGACAACATAAAGTAAATTTTTTCTTCATTTCGGGACTGGGCATCCCTATTACCGCCATACTCTCGTGCAATGACAAGTGAATAAACACTCATCTTGAGAATAACACATCTAGCATAGAAAATATTGTCCACCCCCTGCCGCTTCATGAGCGGCACGGGCACACAAAAAGGAAATTTATTTTGAAATTAGAGATGGCACATAAAAATTTGCTTAGAACGACCCGGAAATACCGCATATAAGTAGGTATGGTGGACTCATGTGGCAAAATAGGTTTTAAAGATTTCGGATGCACAAGTAGTATTTCTACTTAGTACAAATGGAGGCTAGCAAAAAGTGTTGGGGAACGTAGTAATTTCAAAAATTTCCATACGCACACGCAAGATCATGGTGATGCATAGCAACGAGAGGGGAGAGTGTTGTCCACGTACCCTCGTAGACCGAAAGCGGAAGCGTTATGACAACGCGGTTGATGTAGTCGTACATCTTCACGATCCGACCGATCCAAGTACCGAACGCACGGCACCTCCGAGTTCAGCACACGTTCAGCTCGATGACGTCCCACGAACTCCGATCCAGCAGAGCTTTGCGGGAGAGTTCCGTCAGCACGACGGCGTGATGACGGTGATGATGTTGCTACCGACACAGGGCTTCGCCTAAGCACCGCTACGATATGACCGAGGTGGAATACGGTGGAGGGGGCACCGCAAACGGCTGGGAGAAATCAACAGATCAACTTGTGTGTCTAGAGGTGCCCCCCTGCCCCGTATATAAAGGATGGAGGAGGGGAGGCCTGGCCAGCCCCTAGGGCGTGCCAGAAGTGTGGAGTCCTACTAGGACTCCCTAGTCCTAGCAGGATTCCTCCTACCACATGGAATAGCAAAAAGGGAAGGGAAAAGGAGAAGGAAGGAAGGGGGCGCCCCATCCCTAGTCCAATTCGAACCAGACCATGGGGAGGGGTGCGGCCACCTTTTGAGGCCTTTCTCTCCTTTCCCGTATAGCCCATTAAGGCCCAATACGAATTCCCGTAAATCTCCGATACTCCGAAAAAAACCCGAATCACTCGGAACCTTTCCGATGTCCGAATATAGTCGTCCAATATATCGATCTTTACGTCTCGACCATTTTGAGACTCCTCGTCATGTCCCCAAACTCATCCGGGTCTCTGAACTACCTTTGGTACATCAAATCACATAACTCATAATACAAATCGTCACCGAACGTTAAGTGTGCGGACCCTATGGGTTGGAGAACTATGTAGACATGACCGAGACACATCTCCGGTCAATAACCAATAGCGGAACCTGGATGCTCATATTGGCTCCTACATATTCTACGAAGATCTTTTATGGTCAAACCGCATAACAACATACGTTGTTCCCTTTGTCATCGGTATGTTACTTGCCCGAGATTTGATCGTCGGTATCTCAATACCTAGTTCAATCTCGTTATCGGAAAGTCTCTTTACTCGTTCCGTAATGTATCATCCCGCAACTAACTCATTAGTCACATTGCTTGCAAGGCTTATAGTGATGTGCATTACCGAGAGGGCCCGGAGATACCTCTCCAATACACGGAGTGACAAATCCTAATCTTGATTCATGCCAACCCAACAAACACCTTCGGAAACACCTGTAGAGCATCTTTATAATCACCCATTTACATTGTGACGTTCGATTGCACACAAAGTGTTCCTCCGGATATTCGGGAGTTGCACAATCTCATAGTCTGAGGAACATGTATAAGTCATGAAGAAAGCAGTAGCAATAAAACTGTAACGATCACAATGCTAAGCTAATGAATGGGTCTTGTCCATCACATCATTCTCCTAATGATGTGATCCCGTTCATCAAATGAGAACACATGTCTTTGGCTAGGAAACATAACCATCTTTGATGAATAAGCTAGTCAAGTAGAGGCATACTATTGACACATTGTTTTGTCTATGTATTCACACATGTATCAAGTTTCCGGTTAATACAATTCTAGCATGAATAATAAACATTTATCATGAAATAAGGAAATAAAAAATAACTCTATTATTGCCTCTAGGGCATATTTTCTTCAGTCTCCCACTTGCACTAGAGTCAATAATCTAGTTCACACCGCCATGTGATTTAACACCAATAGTTCACATCACTATGTGATTAACACCCATAGTTCACATCGCCATGTGACCAACACTAAAAGGGTTTACTAGAGTCAGTAATCTAGTTCACATCGCTATGTGATTAACACCCGAAGAGTACTAAGGTGTGATCATGTTTTGCTTGTGAGAGAAGTTTAGTCAACGGGTCTGCCAAAATTCAGATCCATATGTATTTTGTAAATTTCTATGTCTACAATGCTCTGCACGGAGCTACTTTAGCTAATTGCTCCCACTTTCAATATGTATCTAGATTGAGACTTAGAGTCATCTGGATCAGTGTCAAAGCTTACATCGACGTAACTCGATGAACCTTTTGTCACCTCCATAATCGAGAAACATATCCTTATTCCACTAAGGATAATTTTGACCGTTGTCCAGTGATCTACTCCTGGATCACTATTGTACTCCCTTGCCAAACTCAGTGTAGGGTATACAATAGATCTGGTACACAGCATGGCATACTTTATAGAACCTATGGCTGAGACATAGGGAATGACTTTCATTCTCTTTCTATCTTCTGCCGTGGTCGGGCTTTGAGTCTTACTCAACTTCACACCTTGCAACACAGGCAAGAACTCTTTCTTCGACTATTCCATTTTGAACTAATTCAAAATCTTGTCAAGGTACATACTCATTGAAAATCTTATCAAGCGTCTTGATCTATCTCTATAGATCTTGATGTTCAACATGTAACCAGCTTCACCGAGGTCTTTCTTTGAAAAACTCCTTTCAAATACTCCTTTATGCTTTACAGAGAATTCTACATTATTTCCGACAACAATATGTCATCCACATATACTTATCAGAAATGTTGTAGTGCTCCCACTCACTTTCTTGTAAATACAGGCTTCATCGCAAGTCTGTATAAAACTATATACTTTGATCATCTTATCAAAGCGCATATTCCAACTCCGAGATTCTTGCACCAGTCCACAGATGGATCGCTGGAGCTTGCACATTTTGTTAGCACCTTTAGGATTGACAAAACCTTCTGGTTGCATCATATACAACTCTTCTTTAATAAGTCCATTAAGGATTGCAGTTTTGTTATCCATTTGCCAGATTTCATAAAATGCGGCAATTGCTAACATGATTCGGACAGACTTTAAGCATCGATACGAGTGAGAAAATCTCATCGTAGTCAACACCTTGAACTTTGTCAAAAAAAACCTTTTTTGACAAGTCTAGCTTTGTAGATAGTAACACTACTATCAGCGTCCGTCTTCCTCTTGAAGATCCATTTATTTTCTATGGCTTGTCGATCATCGGGCAAGTCAACCAAAGTCCATACTTTGTTCTCATACATGGATCCTATCTCAGATTTCATGGCCTCAAACCATTTCGCGGAATCTGGGCTCATCATCGCTTCCTCATAGTTCGTAGGTTCGTCATGGTCTAGTAACATGACCTCCAGAACAGGATTACCGTACCACTCTGGTGCGGATCTTACTCTGGTTGACCTACGAGGTTCGGTAATACCTTGATCTGAAGTTTCATGATCATCATCATTAACTTCCTCACTAATTCGTGTAGGCGTCACTGGAACTGATTTCAGTGATGAGCTACTTTTCAATTCGAGAGAAGGTACAATTACCTCATCAGGTTCTACTTTCCTCCCACTCACTTCTTTCGAGAGAAACTCCTTCTCTAGAAAGGATCCATTCTCAGCAACGAATTTGCCTTCGGATCTGTGATAGAAGGTGTACCCAACAATTTCGTTTGGGTATCCTATGAAGATGCACTTCTCCGATTTGGGTTCGAGCTTATCAGTTTGAAACTTTTTCACATAAGCATCGCCGCCCCAAACTTTAAGAAACGACAGCTTAGGTTTCTTGCTAAACCACAGTTCATACGGTGTCGTCTCAATGGATTTATATGGTGCCCTTTTTAACGTGAATGCAGCTGTCTCTAATGCATAACCCCAAAACGATAGCCGTAAATCAGTAAGAGACATCATAGATCGCGCCATATCTAGCAAAGCGCAATTACGACGTTCGGACACACCATTACGCTGTGGTGTTCCAGGTGGCGTGAGTTGCGAAACTATTCCGCATTGTTTCAAATGAAGACCAAACTCGTAACTCAAATATTCTCTTCCACGATCAGATCGTAGAAACTTTATTTTTCTTGTTATGATGATTTTCCACTTCACTCTGAAATTATTTGAACTTTTCAAATGTTTAGATTTCTGTTTCATCAAGTAGATATACCCATATCTGCTCAAATCATCTGTGAAGGTGAGAAAATAACCATACCCGCCGCGAGCCTCAACACTCATCGGATCGCATACATCAGTATGTATTATTTCAAATAAGTCAGTTGCTCGCTCCATTGTTCCGGAGAACGGAGTCTTAGTCAGCTTGCCCATAAGGCATGGTTCGCAAGCATCAAGTGATTCATAATCAAGTGATTCCAAAATCCCATCAACATGGAGTTTCTTCATGCGCTTTACACCAATATGACCTAAACGGTAGTGCCACAAATAAGTTGCACTATCATTATTAACTTTGCATCTTTTGGCTTCAATATTATGAATATGTGTATCACTACGATCGAGATCCAACAAACCATTTTATTGGGTGTATGACCATAGAAGGTTTTACTCATGTAAACAGAACAACAATTATTCTCTAATTTAAATGAATAACTGTATTGCAACAAACATGATCAAATCATATTCATGCTCAACGCAAACACCAAATAACACTTATTTAGTTTCAACACTAATCCCGAAAGTATAGGGAGTGTGCGATGATGATCATATCAATCTTGGAACTACTTCTAACACACATCGTCACCTCGCCCTTTACTAGTTTCTGTTTATTCTGCAACTCCCGTTTCGAATTACTACTCTTAGCAACTGAACCAGTATCAAATGCCGAGGGGTTGCTATAAACACTAGTAAAGTACACATCAATAACATGTATATCCAATATACCTTTGTTCACTTTGCCATCCTTCTTATCCGCCAAATACTTGGGGCAGATCCGCTTCCAGTGACCAGTCCCTTTGTAGTAGAAGCACTTAGTCTCAGGCTTAGGACCAGACTTGGGCTTCTTCACTTGAGCAGCAACTTGCTTGCCGTTCTTCTTGAAGTTCCCCTTCTTCCCTTTGCCCTTTTCTTGAAACTAGTGATCTTGTCAACCATCAACACTTGATGTTTTTCTTGATTTCTACCTTCGTCGATTTCAGCATCACGAAGAGCTTGGGAATCGTTTCCGTTATCCCTTGCATATTATTGTTCATCACGAAGTTCTACTAACTTGGTGATGGTGACTAGAGAATTCTGTCAATCACTATCTTATCTGGAAGATTAACTCCCGCTTGATTCAAGCGATTGTAGTACCCAGACAATCTGAGCACATGCTCACTGCTTGAGCTATTCTCCTCCATCTTTTAGCGAGACTTCATATCTCTCAACTCGGGTATTTGCTTGAAATATTAACTTCAACTCCTAGAACATCTCATATGGTCCATGACGTTCAAAACGTCTTTGAAGTCCCGATTCTAAGTCGTTAAGCATGGCACACTAAACTATCAAGTAGTCATCATATTAAGCTAGCCAAACGTTCATAACGTCTGCATCTGCTCCTGCGACAGGTCTGTCATCTAGCAGTGCATCAAGGACATAATTCTTCTGTGCGGCAATGAGGATAAACCTCAGATCATGGATCCAATCCGCATCATTGCTACTAACATCTTTCAACTTAGTTTTCTCTAGGAACACATATAAAACATAGGGAAGCAACAACGCGAGCTATTGATCTATAACATTATTTGCAAAATACTATCAGGACTAAGTTCATGATAAATTAAAGTTCAATTAATCATATTACTTAAGAATTCCCACTTAGATAGACATCCCTCTAATCTTCTAAGTGATCACGTGATCCATATCAACTAAACCATGTCCGATCATCACGTGAGATGGAGTAGTTTCAATGGTGAACATCACTATGTTGATCATATCTACTATATGATTCACGCTTGACCTTTCGGTCTAAGTGTTCCGAGGCCATATATGCATATGCTAGGCTCGTCAAGTTTAACCTGAGTATTCCGCGTGTGCAACTGTTTTGCACCCGTTGTATTTGAACGTAGAGCTTATCACACCCGATCATAACGTGGTGTCTCAGCACGAAGAACTTTCGCAACGGTGCATACCTAGGGAGAACACTTATACCTTGGAATTTAGTGAGAGATCATCTTATAATGCTACCGTCGATCTAAGCAAAATAAGATGTATGAAAGATAAACATCACATGCAATCAATATAAGTGATATGATATGGCCATCATCATCTTGTGCTTGTGATCTCCATCTCCGAAGCACCGTCATGATCACCATCGTCACAGGCGCGACACCTTGATCTCCATCGTAGCATCGTTGTCGTCTCGCCAACTATTGCTTCTACGACTATCGCTACCGCTTAGTGATAAAGTAAAGCAATTACAGGGCGATACAATAAAGCGACAACCATATGCCTCCTGCTAGTTGCCGATAACTCGGTTACAAAACATGATCATCTCACACAATAAATATATCATCATGCCTTGACCATATCACATCACAACATGCCCTGCAAAAACAAGTTAGACGTCCTCTACTTTGTTGTTGCAAGTTTTACGTGGCTGCTACGGGCTGAGCAAGAACCGCTCTTACCTACGCATCAAAACCACAACGATAGTTCGTCAAGTTAGTGTTGTTTTAACCTTCTCAAGGACCGGGCGTAGCCACACTCGGTTCAACTAAAGTTGGAGAAACTGACACCCGCTAGCCACCTGTGTGCAGAGAACGTCGGTAGAACCAGTCTCGCGTAAGCGTACGCGTAATGTCGGTCCGGGCCGCTTCATCCAACAATACCGCCAAGCCAAAGTGTGACATGCTGGTAAGCAGTATGACTTGTACCGCCCACAACTCACTTGTGTTCTACTCGTGCATATAACATCTACGCATAAAACCTGGCTCTGATACCACTGTTGGGGAACGTAGTAATTTCAAAAATTTCCCTACGCACACGTAAGATCATGGTGATGCATAGCAACGAGAGGGGAGAGTGTTGTCCACGTACCCTCGTAGACCGAAAGCGGAAGCGTTATGACAACGTGGTTGATGTAGTCGTACGTCTTCACGATCCGACCGATCCAAGTACCGAACGCACGGCACCTCCGAGTTCAGCACACGTTCAGCTCGATGACGTCCCACGAACTCCGATCCAGCAGAGCTTTGCGGGAGAGTTCCGTCAGCACGACGGCGTGATGATGGTGATGATGTTGCTACCAAAGCAGGGCTTCGCCTAAGCACCGCTACGATATGACCGAGGTGGAATATAGTGGAGGGGGGCACCGCACACGGCTGGGAGAGATCAACAGATCAACTTGTGTGTCTAGAGGTGCCCCCTGCCCCGTATATAAAGGATGGAGCAGGGGAGGCCTGGCCAGCCCCTAGGGCGCGCCAGAAGTGTGGAGTCCTACTAGGACTCCCTAGTCCTAGTAGGATTCCTCCTCCCACATGGAATAGGAAAAAGGGAAGGGAAAAGGAGAAGGAAGGAAGGGGGCGCCCCCCCTCCCTAGTCCAATTCAGACCAGACCATGGGGAGGGGTGCGGCCACCTTTTGAGGCCTTTCTCTCCTTTCCCGTATGGCCCATTAAGGCCCAATACGAATTTCCCGTAACTCTTCGGTACTCCGAAAAATATCCGAATCACTCGGAACCTTTCCAATGTCTGAATATAGTCGTCCAATATATCTATCTTTACGTCTCGACCATTTCGAGACTCCTCGTCATGTCCCCGATCTTATCCGGGACTCCTAACTACCTTCGGTACATCAAATCACATAACTCATAATACAAATCGTCACCGGACGTTAAGCGTGCGGACCCTACAGGTTCGAGAACTATGTAGACATGACCGAGACACATCTCCGGTCAATAACCAATAGCGGAACCTGGATGCTCATATTGGCTCCTACATATTCTACGAAGATCTTTTATCGGTCAAACCGCATAACAACATACGTTGTTCCCTTTGTCATCGGTATGTTACTTGCCCGAGATTTGATCGTCGGTATCTCAATACCTAGTTCAATCTCGTTACCGGCAAGTCTCTTTACTCGTTCTGTAATGCATCATCCCGCAACTAACTCATTAGTCACATTGCTTGCAAGGCTTATAGTGATGTGCATTACCGAGAGGAACCAGAGATACCTCTCCGATACACGGAGTGACAAATCCTAATCTTGATTCATGCCAACCCAACAAACACCTTCGGAAACACCTCTAGAGCATCTTTATAATCACCCATTTACGTTTTGACGTTTGATTGCACACAAAGTGTTCCTCCGGATATTCGGGAGTTGCACAATCTCATAGTCTGAGGAACATGTATAAGTCATGAAGAAAGCAGTAGCAATAAAACTGTAACGATCACAATGCTAAGCTAATGAATGGGTCTTGTCAATCACATCATTCTCCTAATGATGTGATCCCGTTCATCAAATGACAACACATGTCTTTGGCTAGGAAACATAACCATCTTTGATGAACAAGCTAGTCAAGTAGAGGCATACTAGGGACACATTGTTTTGTCTATGTATTCACACATGTATCAAGTTCCCGGTTAATACAATTCTAGCATGAATAATAAACATTTATCATGAAATAAGGAAATAAAAATAACTTTATTATTGCCCCTAGGGCATATTTCCTTCAAAAAGATTGAGAAGCAACCAACCAAGAAACGAAAAATCACGTAACCGGGCATTAAGCATAACTAACACCGAATAATGCACCACAAGTAGGATGTATTTTCATTGCATAACTATTGACTTTCGTGCTTGCATAGGGAATCACAAACCTTAACACCAATATTCTTACTAAAGCATAATTACTCATCAACATGACTCACATATTACTATCATCATATCTCAAAACTATTACAAAGAATCATGTTTATTTTGTCCAATGATCTTAATGAAAGTTTTTAGTATTTCTCTCTTGAATATCTATCACTTTGGGACTAGTTTCATATGTTACTTTTGATTAGCTCAAACAAATTTAAGTGAAGAACATGAGCATAAATTTTTTTTGTCTCTCAAAATAATATAAGTGAAGCATGAGAGAATTTCTTCAAAAATTTACTAACTCTCAAATAATTCTAAGTGAAGCATGAGAGCATTTCTTCAAAAATATTAAAGCACGCCATGCTCAAAAAGATATAAGTGAAGCACTAGAGCAATTCCATAGCTCAAAAATTTAAGTGAAGCATAAAGAGCAATTCTAACAAATCATAGCATAATTTTGGCTCTCTCAAATAGGTGTGTCCAGCAAGGGTACCTCTGACAAACTAAAAAGCAAAACAAGCAAAGACTCATATAATATAAGACGCTTCAAGCAAAACTCATGATATGTGGCGAATAAAAATATAGCTCCAAGTAAAATACCGATGGTCATTAGAAGAAAGAGGGGATGCCACTCGGGGCATCCCCAAGCTTAGTTGCTTATTCATCCTTGAATATTATCTTGGGGTGTCATGGGGCATCCCCAAGCTTAGGCTCTTGCTACTCCTTATTCCTTCATCCATCGCGATCTCACCTAAAACTTGAAAACTTGAATCGCACAAAACTTAATAAAACCTTCATGGGATCCGTTAGTATAACAAAGCAAATCACTACTCAAAGTATTGTTGCAAACCCATTCATATTTTTTTTGTATTATATCTACTGTATTTCAACTTTACCATGGCTTATACCCCCCGATACTAACCATAGATTCATCAAAATAAGCTCACAACGCAAAGAAAACAGAATCTGTCAAAAACAGAACAGTCTATAGTAATCTGAAAACTTCGAATACTTCTATAACTCCAAAAATTCTGAAAATTTAGGGCAAGGTGGGCAATTTGTATATCAATCTTGTGTATCGCGCTTCTGTGATTTTTAACAATTCTTCTATTGGCGCACAAAGTTTCTGTTTTTTCAACAAGATCAAATCAACTATCACCCAACATGATCCCAAGGGCTTTACTTGGCACAAACACTAATTAAAACATAAAAACACAATCATAACAGTAGCATAATTGTGCAAACCCTCAAGAACAGAAAGAAAAAGGAAAATATAAATTTTATTCATTGGGTTGCCTCCCAACAAGTGCTATCATTTTATGCCCCTAGCTAGGCGTAATGCATAGTTTCAAGTGTTATCATCTTTAGTTTCCAGTTCCTCAATCACACAACCATTGTTCCTCAAAGATTTAGCATAAAGATTTTCAATAACAATACTCCTAGGAACAAGATTAAAAAAATCATTCTTGCAAGTAGGGTTTCTCACAACTTCAATAAAGTCGGGGTGAATACTAATCATCTTAAGATCTTCTTTATTGGAAGTTGCACCCTTGTTCTTAGAGACTTGAGTAATCTCGCTAATCTTTACAGGAGTTTTTCAATAGTTTTAACTGAAGCAAAAGCCGAGCTTAAATTACTAAAAATTTCTTCCAACTTATCAATCCGTGAAGGGCTTTCTTCAATTCTTTCATGAATTATGCTTCCTTTTTATTTTAGAAACTTAAGAACCTCTCCCACTTTTGACCCAAATTTATTAGCAAGATTATGCATTTTTATCTAAGTTTTCAATATTTCCCCAGTAAGCATATTTTTCAATAGCATCAAGCCTTTGCCTAACATGCTCAAGTGTTAAAGCAATTTCATTGATAGTAAGAGGTGGTGAACCTACTAGATTTCCCATAGCATTAAAAGCATCCAAAGATGGACACACCAAGAAATTCCCACCGGTAGTCGTATAAAGGATGAATCTATACCAGGTGGTGATGCCCACATAAAAACAACGAAGAAGTACAACGGTAGATTGCTTACGAACAGATCTATTATGAGCATTGCAAATCCTATACCAAGCATCTTTCAAATTATCCCCTCCCCTTTGTTTCAAGTTAACAACCTCGTTCTCGGGAGTACACTCAATAGAGGAAGAACTAGCCATAACGACAAGGTAACCAAACAAGATCACACACAAAAATAGATTTGACGAGAAATCGGCGAACAAAAAAGAGGGGGAATAAAACGGGAAATTTTTGTGAAGTGGGAGAGATGAAAATGAGAGGCAAATGGAAAATAATGTAAATTGCAAGGAGATTAGATATGTGATTAGGAACCTGATAGATGTTGATGATGTCTCCCTGGCAACGGTGTCAGAAATCCTTTCTTGATGGCTCGTGTCCACGTCAGTTTTTCCCCGAAGAGGAAGGGATGATGCATCATAGCTACGGTAGGTATTTCCCTCAGTGATGAAACCAAGGTTATCAAACCAGTAGGAGAACCAAGCAACACTATGTAAATGGTACTTGCACACAAAGAACAAATACTTGCAACCCGACGCGTAAAAGGGGTAAAAGATTGGTAAAGATATAATTTGGTAGATGCAAATAGAATAACGGAAAATAAAATTCAGCGAGGTATTTTGGGTTTTTGATAATATAGATCTGAACATAAAAGATGCAAATAAATAAAAAGTCAAATAGCAATATAGATCTGAAGATATATGATGACAAAATAGACCCGGGGGCCGTATATTTCACTAGTGGCTTCTCTCGAGAAAATAGCATACGGTGGGTAAAAAAATTACTTATGGGTAATTGATAGAACTTCAAATAATCATGACGATATCCAGGCAATGATCATTATATAGGCATCACATCCAAGATTAGTAGATCGACTCCTGCCTGCATCTACTACTACATATTACTCCACACATTGACTATGATCCAGCATGCATCTAGTGTATTAAGTTCATGGACAAACATAGTAATGAAATAAGAATGATGACATGATGTAGACGAGATATATTCATATAGGAATAGCCCCATCTTGTTCTCCTTAATAGTAGTGATACACACGTGTCTTGCTATCCCTTCTATCACTGGAAAGAACATCGTATGATTCAACCCATCACAAAGCACCTCTCCCCATGGCAAGAGAAATCGATCTAGTCGGACTAACTAAACCAAAAATTCGAAGAAGAAATATGAGGATATAAGTAATCATGCATTTAAGAAATCAAAGAGACTCAAATAACTTTCATGGACAAATAGATCTGATCGTAAACTCAAAGTTCATCGGATCCCAACAAACACACCGCAAAAAGAGTTACATCAATTAGATCTCCAAGAGACCATTGTATTGAGAATCAAAAGAGAGAAGAAGCCATTTGGATACTGCCTATGGACCATCATCGGAGAGGCACCAATGAGGATGATGAACCCCTCCGTGATAGTGTCTAGATTGGATCAAGTGGTTCTAGAACTTGCGGCGGCTGGAATTGTGTTTCGTCGAATCTCCCAGGGTTTCTAGAATATTTGGGTATTTATAGGGTGAAGTGGCGGTGCGGGAGGCCAGCAAGGTGGGCACAACCCACCAGAGTGTGCCTGGGGCCCCAGGCACGCCCAAGTGGGTTGTGCGCCCCTCGGGGCACCTCTTTGGTACTTCTTTGGCCCATCTTGTTCCATCTGGTCCATAAAAATTCTCCAAAAAGTTTCGCTGCATTTGGACTCCATTTGGTACTGATATTCTGTGAAGTAAAAAAGAACCAAACAACAACAACTGGCACTGGGCACTATGTCAATAGGTTAGTCCCAAAAATGATATAAAGTTGCTATGAAATGATTGTAAAACATCCAAGAATGATAATATAACAGCATGGAACAATAAACAATTATAGATACGTTGGAGACGTATCACTCGTACCTCCTACTAGATTAATACCATGGTTCTCAAACTAAGGGAAATACTTATCTCTACTTTGTTGCATTACCTTTTCCTCTTCAACGGAAAAACCAACGCAAGCTCAAGAAGTAGCACAGGCCAACTTGAATTGCTGAAAGCAACTTGCAGAAGCGGCAAATAGACCTGTCGACTGCAGATGTCCTTGCTTGCCTTTCTGGCGAGGAACATATTGTACTTATTAAAGAAGAACAGAAGAGCAACATGTTAAAGAATAGAAGAGGAAGCATATTATGGAGATTCCGTTTCTTTGTATACAATGTTGGTTGCCCACCCATGATGAATTGGAGCATGCAAAGAAATGCAATTCCATGTTGTCTCTCTCTCTCTCTATGTGTGTCCACAGGCATTTGGGAATTCAAGTGGGAGCATTAGTTGACCAATTAATTGTATGTCTGTTAACTAATATGAATATCATGTCACATTCGTATTGGAACAACTAAGCTTTGGAATTATGATTGGCGTGTCATTTAGCGTAAGGTTCCTATTTCACCTTTCTTCGCACCACCCCTTCGTCCAACTTAATTTAATTACCTTCTGAACCAGTTCCATTTTAATTCACTTACCAAATTTCAGATCAAAAAATAAGGTAATACATGGGCAGGATTTGATGATCATTTATGTACAAAATCGCATTATTATAGACAAGTAAATCACAAGTCGACGTATTAGAAGATTTATATCCCGTTGCAACGCATGGGCATTGTACTAGTTTAGCTTTAAAGGGTGTACTGCTGCTAGTAGGACAGAAAACACCTATGCAGATCATAGTGTAGATATAATGGGAAAACCCTCATCGTCACGAGTAAAATCAGGAAAGGGGAACTTGCTGGAAAATATGGGCTTGTATTGTCGGTACGGCTAGAAAGGCTTTGGATACCAGCTCTCCTCAACTGAAGTATACCTAGTATCTCTCTATATGTGGCACATGTGCTTTTCGAAAGTAAACTAGGAACATTAGCTGACCAATTAAACGTTCTCTCTTTTAGTAATATCAGCATCATATCATATTTGTATTTGAGCAGCTAAGTTTGGAATTATGAGGGGCATGTTGTTGAGCTTGATGGGTTGAGGAGCAGCGCTAGCATGTCTCGAAGCACCTAGGATGATGGTACTGAATATAAAAAGGCAATGTCTACGTGCAAGTCGCCTGACATTCGTCATTTGGGTCAGTCGACCATTTCAGGCCGTTGGATGAAGATCCTATGTCTCCTAACCCTTCTTCTTCCTTGCCTCTTATTCTTCCCCTACAGACCACCGCACGGGCCGCCGGCCGAACCACCGGCCCCTGCCCTCCCCTAAACCGCCCACCACATCCGGTCTTCCGCCGCCCCCGGCAATCCCTCTAGCCAACCCCACCCCCACCCGCCCTCTCGCGTCGAGTTTTTCCTCTGGTGAGGCCCCACCATAGCCCGACGAATGCCCCCCACAACCACTGTCCCTACCCGAAACAATAAGATAGATAATGGGGCAGCCCTCTGGCCAAGTCCGGCGAACTCCCAAAAATGGACTGACCCCAAATTGAAATTCAGTCGACTGTCATTTAAGCTAATGCGGAATATAAAAGGGGAAAAACATAAGCATTGCGAGTATAGTGGTGAGCGTGCCATGGCGGATCTGAAGGTGCAAACCGGACAAAGGAAACTTCGCAACCAATGTTTAGTTTCAACTAACAAGATTCTAAGTGATAGACAAGAAATCACAGTAAAGCAGTGGCGATCTATTTTGTTGCTGAGATAAATAACTTTAGCAGATACGAAAGAGTATCGCCTCTTGTGTGGCATTGTGTAAGCATCTGCTGAGACGTTGAGGGTGCTACAGTAGTGATGACTGTCGGCGGCATGGAAGCAGATCTAGGAGGGCAGACGGTGGCGGCGAGGGAAATATCTCGGCACGGTGGATGAGACGTTCGTAGGAGTGGCCTCGGCAAGGTGGACGATGGCGTGGATGAAGTGAGAGGACGTGATGCAAGGATCCTGGTCCAAAGCCATGGATGAGAGAGGTCGATCTCTTGTAATGGACGACGGTGTCGGGGTATCAGCTCCGGCATGGTGGAGAATGACGGTGGTGGATGGGGTGGCGGACGGAGGAGACTGGGGTGGAGAGGGTGTTTTGGCGCCCACGGAGTACGAATGGGGAAATAGAGGGAGAGAGGTAGGGGGAACCATGTCTTCGGGACGTGCTTCTCTCAAATGTGAGGAAATTTACAAACTTAGCCCCCGCTTAAAATTTCAGACATCACAACAATATTGGTCGGTTGGGGATAGGTTGGTAATCTCGCAAACACCGAATATTTGCCAACGGAGATTTCAGCCGAGGAGAGTTTGTTTTGGTGCCCGCCCTGAATGAATCAGGGTGAGAGGCAATTTCGGCCGAGGAGAAATTGTGTTTTGGCACCCACCATGTATGAATCCGGGTGAGAGGTGGTTATGTCATGTTTGAGTGAAATTACAAACCTGCCCCTATCTACACCTATAGAAATCGAGCCGACTGGTTTTGCGTGTCAAGGATAGGCAGTAAATTCCATCTCCCTGATTTTGGTTTCGCCGCTTCGTTCAAATTTTTGGAGAAAAAGATTGCACGTTACCATGCCAACTTAATCCGAATCCATTTTGTATTCTTTTTTTCGGGCATCATCCATTTTGTATTCCAATACAAATCTATATACATCATTTTTATATATACTTTCGAAAGCACAACAAAGAATTCTTCTCCTTTATATATAAAATATGATTTACAAATGCAATGACCTCAAAATCATAAGGTTGAATTCAAATTTAAAACCAAATTATGTTCAACTTTGAGAGAAATCAAACCTATGGAGAGAATGTGTGTGCATAGTGAGCATGCGAGAGAGGGGCGAGACAGATACATCGTGTGCGTTAATGTTTAAGCAATATAGAGAGATTGTGTGCATGATACAAAGAGAGGACTATGGAGATTGTGTTTACGAGGCAAAGAAACATAGCGAGAGATAAATGTGTGTGCGTGGTACATGGTGTGTATGTGACAGAGGTACATGCCAAATAGGGTTTTCATGAAGAGATTGTGTGTGCGAGATAGAGAGCAATGTAGGGGTCGTGAGATGGGCAAGGGCTGAGTGAGGGTGTCAAAATGTGTGCGTTATGCAAGCACCTCAACAATGCTTCCAGTGCTCTGATCGGGAAGAAACCAACGAAGATGGCTCTCCCCTCCCCCCTCCTCCGCACCCCAGGTGGCGGCTGCGTCGGGCTTGCTACCCCCTCTTTGTCTTCGGTGTCCCCGTGTCGCTCCCGTGCGGTCTCGACATCGGCCCCTTCTCTCTCGCCACCGTCCCCTCTGCGCTCAGTCCAGCGGGCTCTTGCCCCCGCTAATAGGTTTTTGGCTCTTGGCTCTGAGGCTTCGGACTCCAATTCTGACTCCCTTCCCCCTTCCCCCTCTCGTTCGGCGTCTCCGCGCCGCGTGCCTGCTGCCCCAGCTCCGGCGCGGCGCCAGAAGTTTGCGCCTGGTGGGAGTGGACATCCGGCCCCCTTTCGGTGGTCGTCGATGGGTTGGCCGCGCGTGTCGCGCGGGCGGCGTCGGGCCCCTCCGCCGCCCCCCGATCATGGTATCCTTGGGCCGGGCTATTGCTCCGCGCAGGCGTCCGAGTCGGGCTCTCCTCCCCCTTCTCCGGCGTCTCCCCCGTCTGTGCGTCGTGTGTGGGTGCTTTGGTGGCTTTGCCGCCGCCGGCTGCTCTGGCCGTAACCCTAGATCTGGGGGTGCTTCCTCTGGTTGGGCCTGCACATGGGCCGCGGGCTGCTGTGTCGCTGGGTGGGCCTGCTGGGTCGGAGGCCCGCCTCGCCCTGGCTTGCGTTTCGGAGTCCCCCCCTTCCCAATGTGGCCCCTGGGCCTCGGGTGGCCCAGGCCCACCCCCCCTCTCCCTCTCCAGCCCAACCCACCGGCCCCCGCCTGGTGCGGTCTGGGTATTTATGGGTCCGGAAGGCTTCTCTCCCCCATTTCTAGGGTTTCTAGCGTCGCGTTTCGTCCTTCGTCGTCTCCGCTCCCCCATTCGTGTCTTTTCCAGATCTGCTCCTCCCCCCTCTCTCGTTCGCGTGTGTGGTCACGATGGATCGCTCGTGCGGGTCCTCCAATGAGGCCTTGTCTGGCCGAAAGCGGAGGCGGGAGGGCTCGGCGGAGGGTGAGGCCGATCTGGAGTATGAGGCTGCCCTCCGCTCCAAGCTTCAGGCGGAGCGCGGCCTTGCGGGGGGGGTGGCAGAGTTGGGTGGTCCATCTTCCCTTGGATCTGGCTCGGTGGTGGCTGGGCCTTCGGTTCCGGGTGGATCTGCGTCGCGTGCCTCGGATCCTTGGGAGGCGGCGGCCGCGGCGAGTCGGCTGGCTCTGCTGGCTTGACGTCGCGTCCTCCTCCTCCTCGTGGTGTCCCGACCCCGGCGTGGACTCCGGTGCGGGCTCCGGCGGCCCAGGTCGGTACGGCCCTCGCGGCGCTTTCGGGGCGCCGGACCGCCGTCACTCCTCCGGTGGTCGTGGCCTTGTCGCTGCGTCTGGTCATGGTGGTGATGGTCTGCTTCCTCCGCCTCCCTCCGCTCCGACGCGTGTTCCTCCCCCAACCCAAGTTTCTAATCCCACTCTCACTTGTTTCGCGTGTCACCATCCTGGGCATTTCCAATCAAGATGCCAAAATCCCCCCTTTTGTCTGATCTGCAGAGAGGACGACCACTTAACTGTTGACTGTCAAAATCGCATCAAACCACCTGCATTTGTGCATTATGGTCTCGGCTTTCCTGGATGCTCTTTCTTTGCCCTCGACCGTGAGGTTCGCCATGCGGTTTCGATCCCTGCCCTATCCAACTCCAGCATCATTACTGTCAAAGATAAGAAAATTACGCCCCAGATCCTTCTTGATGAGCTTCACCTATGGGATGATGGATGTTGGAATTGGCAGATCCGCCAACTTTCTGAGTATGAGTTTGCTGCATTGTTCCCCTCCAAACAAAGCCTACGGATGATTTCGTCTTGCACCAGTTTCACTCTTCCTCTAAACCAGTTGGTCGTATCTGTCAAGGTTGCCTCCAATGGATCGAAAGCCATATCCTCTCTGACTGACGTTTGGGTCCTAGTCGATGACGTGCCACCTGCGCTCCGCTCCATCACCTTCCTCATGGCTTTCGGGGTTTTGATTGGCAAACCTATCGAGGTCGATCCGGAGTCTCTTTCTGTCCTGGGCCCTGTCAGATTGCGGGTGTGGAGCATTGGCCCTCTCTGCATCCGTGGCTCTGTTGATGTCTTCCCCTCCGATGATGGTTTCCGTCTCAGGGTTCGGGTGGAGGGGGATGCGGCTCCGGTTTCGCCCCCGCCTCCACCACACTAGCCTTCCTCGGGCGACAGCGACAAGGACAAGGACGGTGATGGCCTCCCGGATGATTCTAACCATGGCAATGAACATCACTTTACCCAATCTGAATGGGATGGGCTGACTTTTGAGGACCGCGATCTGCTCAAGGAAAATGCTCCGGTGGGGGGCGGGAACAAGGACGCGTCGGATGGCGTTGGTGGGGGGTTGTGGCTTCTGGGGGAGCTAAGGGCACCCCCTTCTCTGCGATTTGCTCCAACATCCCGGCCCGCCCCGCCTTCCCGTCCCTCTCTGGTATTGAAGACCTCCCCCCGTCCGGCCCGGTGACCAAGCGAAAGAAGAAGAAATCCTCCGTAAAGAAGTTCTCAGCACGCAGCAGGGCCTCTGGTGATTACAAGCAGTCTACGGCGGGGCTTTGCCGTAGGCTTGATGCTGATTTGGGCGCGGCCTCAGGCCCCTCGTCGGCGGCGGCTTCTCCGGTCGCGCCCGTCCCGCGCCAGTGCGCTCTCCTGCTTCCACAGCCCGCAAGAGCGGGTGCATTTCCAACAGCGGCGAGCGGGTGGCTGATCGGGCGGCGCGACGCGCTGCGGCTAGGGATTTGCCCCCCTCAGGTACTCCCCAAGGCTCTCCAACTCCCCCCATTCCTGCTTCTTCTCATGTTCGTCTAGTTCTTCAGTCGCAGTCCAATGCTCATCTTTTGCGTATCTTAGAGGACATAGGTATTTCTTGTGATCCTAGTTTTGGGTCTCCCTCTTCGTTATTGGATATTATCCGGGCTAATGAAGTGGCACATGCTGATATTGCTAGGGCTAAGGAGGTCGCGTCTAGGGCTGATGCCTCACTGGTTGTGGCCGGTGGGGTTGAGGGGGGACTTGAAAGGGATCAGGCCCCCTCCGCTGCGCTTCGGCGTGGGGCTGGCAAACGCTCTAAACCCTGCATTGCCCCTTGCAGGTTCAGTCTTCGCATTAAAAACCTCTCTCTCCGCTGAAGGCCTTATTTTGGAATATTAGGGGTTTTGGCGCTAGGGGCGCAGGGACCAACTTAAAGATCTTGTCCGCTCTGAGAACATGGATATCATTGGCCTTGTTGAAACGCTTAAACCTTCCTTCTCCTCGAACGAACTCTTTGCAGTGGCTGGGATTGATAGGTTTGATTGGAATCATTTGCCGTCCTCGGGTCACTCGGGTGGAATTCTTCTCAGCACCAAAAGAGATATGTTCGATTTTGTCGCCCTTGATTATGGTATTTTTTGGGCTAGAACTGTTGTTTCTCACCGCTCCCTCAATGTTCTCTTCGAAGTTATGGTGATTTACGGTCCGGCTGACCACTCTCTTTCTCATATCTTTTTGGATGAAATTCTGAATAAGATAGATTCATGTGACCTCCCTCTGCTTATTGGTGGTGACTTTAACCTGATGCGTTCCCCTCTGGATAAAAATTCGCCTAACTTTTCCTAGCCGCTCACTGATGCGTTCAACGCTTTTATCAGGGACTCTGATATCCGCGAAATTCCTAGGGTTGGTGCCCGTTACACCTGGACGAATCACCAAACGGCTCCCATCCGCTCTGTTCTTGATTGTGTTTTTATTTGCCCCAGGTGGGACGCTCTGCTCCCTCGGGCCTCCCTGCGGGCCTTGCCCATCGTGGGATCTAATCACGCGCCCTTGATTCTTGACGATGGGATTCGCGCTGTTTCTTCTTCGCGTTTTCAGTTTGATGCGTCTTGGTTCCTGGTTGATGGTTTTGCTGACCTGATTGCGAATAAGATCTCTTCTTTCCTTTCTTTGACTCGGCGTTCTTTCGGTCTGATGGACGACTGGCACCAATACTCCTATTTCCTTAGTAAATTTTTGCGAGGGTGGGCTATGAACCATGCTGCCGAGTCAAGGCGCGACAACGCTCAGCTCGCTGCTCAAATTGGGTCCTTGGACGCTCGCGCGGATGGCTCTGGCCTCTCTCCCTCTGAATGGCAGGCCAGGTACGATCTAGAAGAGGCCTTGTTGGCCTTGCACCGGCAAGAGGAAGTTTATTGGAAACAAAGGGGCACCATTAACTGGACTTTAAAGGGCGATTCCCCTACTTCATACTTCTTCGCCATAGCCAATGGCAGGCGTCGCCGTTGCATGATCGATAGCCTACTTATTAATAATGTTAGGGTCTCTGATCCCTCCCAGATTATGTCTCACATGGTTAACTTCTTCTCCTCTCTGCTCTCTGCCAAGCCTGAGGTAGGCTTTAGACTGGCCAATTCTTTCTGGGCCTCTCAAGATCAGGTTTCGAGTGAGGATAACGACGTCTTGCTGATTCCCCCTTCTGATGAGGAGATTTTTGACACATTACGCACAGCCAATTCTAATGCGGCTTCAGGACCTGATGGTTTCTCCATTCCCTTCTTTAGGCAATTCTGGCCTCAGCTGCGGGATCTTGTCCAGGCTATCATTCAAGGCTTCTGGCTGGGAACCGTTGATATTTCTCGTCTAAACTATGCGGTGCTAACTCTTATTCCTAAAGTCAAAGGGGCAGACTTGATTACTCAGTTCAGGCCTATAGCCTTGATCAATAATTTCGCGAAGCTTTCGGCTAAAGGCTTTGCCACTAGGCTATCCCCCATTGCCCATCGCTCCCTTAGCCCGTTCCAAATAGCTTTCATTAAGGGCAGGTTCATTCTGGATCATATTCTATGTCTTCATGAGATCGTTTATGATCTGCGAGCCTGTGGCTCCAAAGCGGTGATTCTAAAACTGGACTTCGAAAAAGCTTACGATTCGGTCAGTTGGAAATTCCTCCGGCAAGTGCTAATAAGCAAAGGGTTTGATGGTGCGGTAGTACATAGGCTTATGCAGTTGGTCATGGGTGGCCACACTGCGGTTTCGGTCAATGGTAACGTCAGCCAATTCTTCGCCAACGGTAGGGGCTTGAGGCAAGGTGACCCTGCTTCTCCTCTTCTCTTCAACTTTGTCGCGGATGCTCTATCTCATATTCTAACTAGGGCTGCCACAGCCGGGCACATTACTCCTGTCAGCTCTCACCTTGTTCCTAACAGCATTTTCCACCTACAATATGCGGACGACACCATCATTATGGTTGAGTTAAATGAGGAGTGCATTACCCATCTGAAATTCCTGCTCCTCTGCTCCGAAGCGCTGTCTGGTCTAAAAATCAATTTCGCCAAGAGTGAAGTCATTGTCACCGAGGTTTCGGACATTGAGGCCCAAAGAGTTTCTCACCTCCTTAACTGCTCTCTAGGATCCTTTCCTTTCAAATACCTTGGCCTCCCGATCTCTCCCCTCAAACTCTTGGCTAGAGACTTTGCTCCGGCGATCACTAAGGTGGGAAATCCGGTCTTACCTTGGAGAGGTCGGTACAATACCCAAGCGGGCAAGGTGGCCCTCACCAATGCTTGCCTCTCTTCCCTCCCAATGTTCCTGATGGGATTCTATCTTCTCTCTGGAGGGATTCATGTTGGCTTCGACAAGCACAGGAGTGCCTTTTATTGGAATTCGGCTGAAAATAAACGCAAATATAGGATGGTGAAATGGAAACTCATCTGCAGACCCAAAAACCTGGGGGTCTTAGGCATTATTAATACGGTTGTCATGAATAAGTGTCTCATCCTAAAATGGTGGTGGAAAATCATGTCTTCTGTTGAGAGCCCTCTTTGGTTAACCATCCTCAAGGCTAAGTACTTTCCGGGTTCGAGCCCCATGTTTGCCTCGCCTGCTGGTGGCTCCCAGTTTTGGCGCTAGCTCGTTAAAGTGCGCCCGATTTTTCAGTCTCTTGTCAATTTTTTGTTAGAAATGGTAAGTCTACTCGTTTCTGGTTAGACTGGTGGTACGGGGAGTCCACCCTCGCTGTGGCTTTCCCGGCTCTTTTTTCTTACTGCCGGAATCCGGAGATCTCTATCTTCGAGCTCTCCCTAAATAACTGGGACCTAGACCTCCGTAGGACGCTCTCTCCTGTAGAGTTGGAAGACTGGCATCGCCTTACTGCTTGCTTCCCCTTGCTCTTGGAGGAAGAGGACTCGGTCATCTGGCCCCATTCTTCTTCTGGTCGCTTTTCGGTCAAGTCGGTCTATGCTAAAATTATCTCTGGCTCTCCCATGTCTAAATTCAATTGCATTTGGAGAGCTCGTATCCCCCCTAAGATCAAGATTTTCTTGTGGCAAGCTTTCCGTGGGAAACTTCCCGCGGTGGATCAAATTCGGAAAAGGAATGGGCCGGGCTCTGACAGATGCGCGTTATGTGGGGCCATTGAAAACACTGACCATATTTTCTTTCATTATTCTCTGGCTAAATTCATGTGGAGCTGTATTCGTTTTTGGTTGCAAGTGAACTGGAACCCGTCGTCCTTCGTGGACTTGAGGCGGCTTTCCAGCGGCTTATCTGGCTCCTCTAAAAGGATTTTCTGGGTGGGGTTTGCGGCGATCTGTTGGTTGGTGTGGACCATTCGTAACAAATTTACCATTGAGCTTTCCTTCCCAGCTAATCCTGTGAGTTGCTTATTTAAAACTGGTGTATTCCTGCAGCAGTGGAGATTATTGATTAAGGAGGTGGACCTCGAGGCTTTCGACGCTATGGCATCCAAGATTCGGTCCACGGCTTCCTCCCTGATGCAGCACATTCAGTCGGCGCCTTAGTTCTGCTGCCTTTTATCCTGTTTTTTGATTGCTGGCCTGCGTGCCTTGATCGGCTCATTTGCCATGTACGCTAAACTTACGTCTGTTCGGTTTCTACCTTGTTGGCTTGGTTGGTGGATGTTGGTTGTGATACTCTGCCTGGTGGCTTTATTTATAAAGTCGGGCGTATGCCTTTTCTCTAAAAAAATGTGTGCGTTGATGCATGTTACAAATAGAAGACCGTTCTCTCATGTATACACAACATCTCGACATATCTCTATGTCTCACTCATAGATGTTCATTTGCACATTCACACCTCTCTATGACTCTATCACACGCACACCGTCTCCATATTGTTCTTCCACCATAACACACATATAGACACGTACATGCGTTCTCTCTACGTTACACACACATAATCCCTATTAAAAATATTTCTAGGGGGCACCATCAAGCCATACCTCGTGTCTCCTCTACCAGGGTGTGTATGAGAGACTGGCCAGGGAGGAGAAGCAAAAGTAAAACAATTTGTGGGTTCCACCATCTACATCTTCATTCTATTCCTATGCAAATTTCTGGGCGTCACTAGGCCACACGTGTTGTACCATGCTACCAATTAGTACTAAATTTCTATTACTTTATTCCTGCGTGCATACGTCAGTAGTAATTATTTTTCCTATGAACTCATTCAAAGTACTATTTGCTTTGTTTTTGTTTACTAGAATCATAGAAACAACACTAAGATGTGTATTGCAGAAACAAAGCAAATAGATATAGATATAGATAAAGATAAGTGTGGCCGCGATGCACGCGCTTGCACAAGATTACGTGTCGTACAGTGCTCTTTTAGGTTTGACCAATCCTATATAAAACTAAACTAAGCTTCGATGTGCGCACTCATCAATATGCTGCCGCTGGTGTTGCCCATGTGGGTTACGATCCTCTACAGTACTGTACGGTGCAGTACAGTCGCTGCCATGTGGGACCCGGCCCCACATGTCATCCACAGTACAACACCGTACGCCGGCGCCCACCTGCTCCGGCTAACCATTTATCGCCCATCACCACCGTGTCCCCACCATCCTTGTGCCATGAAGTCGCAAGCTCGCCCGCTCACATTTTCTGCAGTCCCTCCTCGCGATGTCGCCGCGCTGCCAAGCACGCAAGCAGGTGGAGCCGCGTCCATTCCCGCAGCATACGAAGAGGAGGAGGACGAGCGCGTGCTCCACCATGCCAGCGAGGAGGAACTAGCGGGTCATCGTCGGTCTCTACCCGCGCGGAGGAGGCCTGCATGGTGGCTATCGTTGCGGAAGCCGGTCGCGCCCGCGCCGAGCCTACAAGCTGACTGCGGACGTGGATCTACCTTCGATACCTTGAAAGCCACGTGGATCCTACAATCTGAAGGAACAATTTGGGGTCAGTCGACTCTTGTGAGTTGTTGGATGCAACATGGATGGATAGAAGGGCTTCTTCAACCTCCGAAAATGATGCATTGTTCATCTTCTCTCTCAACCATTGAGCCGGCAGCCCACCCCAGGCCTAACCGCCTGCCGCCGCTGCCCCGGCCTCCCCGATACCGCCTCCCACCGCCATGCTCCCCCCACCCCGCCATACGTTTAACCTTAGGCACAATCCATTTTTTTCGTCAAACCGCATCCCAGACCCAACACTCATAAGATAGATCATGGGCACCCTGCCACCCTAATATAGATACTGGGGTAGCTTCTCTGCCGCCTTCTTCCTTCGCTCCGGCGAACTTCTTATTTCACAAATCGACTGACCCAAATAATACTACTAGTACGTATTAAGTACATTAGGAACGCGAAGAAACAAGTAGTACTACCAACTATGAGATACACACTAGTATGTACTAAATAGTTCAAATAACGACAAAGAACATAGCATAGTTCTGCTGGGGGCTCCACTAAAAAAAAATTCTGCTGGGGGCTCAGCACAACACACCCCTGAAATAAAACTAAGCAACTAGTCCACTTGACACTGTAGTAGAAACAGCATGAGCAACGGCACTGCCACCTTACTCAGATTCTCGTCCATGTCCTCGGCTTCGTCCTCGTCCCTCTTCCTCTTCCTCTTTGCCGATACTTCTTTGCTTGAACCGGACACTGGGCTCTTCTTCATCCAGCCCTTATAGATATTTAAACAAAGGTAGGCATCCATTGCTGCGTACAGGATGTGATCTTCATCTATTGTCTTCGACTCCCATGCAAGGTAAAACTCGTGCAGGTTTCTTCAGTTTATCGCACAAAGGATCAACCATGGCTCCTGCCAGGGTCAACATTCTAGGTTGAGAAGAGGATACCAGGCTTTCCTTCTGAATATCCAAGGGCTGGCCTACAATGAGGCCTATCAGACCCAGGATTTCCTTGTCGTTCCTAAAGTCTACAGTAACGAATTTCACTCTTTTGTCCTGGAGGAAGTCCTCAAAATTCTGACACCTAACGCCGGCATGGCATATGTGGTAGACCAAGCACACGTTATCTACGCAAACCTGGATCATGGCGGGCTTCTTCTTCTCTTCCTCCTTTAGAAGCTTCTCCTTTTCCAGGACTGTGGCGTACACAACATCTAGCCTAGCTACCCACTCATCCTTTGAACTTTCAAACATGTGTTGGAAGCGACCAAGGCATGCTTCCACCACCGCGGATCTATGGGTGTAAATGACGTCGAACTCATCGCTGGTGATGGTTTTAACCTTGAACTCACCACCGATCAGGGAGATTTGGGAGGCCAAGGATTTTGGAGGAGGGTTAGGAGAAGTGGAACTGTTGTAATGTAAAAGGACGACTGGGATCGAAATGTTGTAAGGTAAAAGATGGGGACGAGTAGGAGCGAACTGCTAGCGGTTTTCCGATTGTAAAAATGTTGAGTAAGGCATGCGAATGTCGTGGGGTACTGGCTTGCTCCGTAAGATAAATGGCTGCATGCTCCCACAGAGTTCTCGAGTACTATGGGGGACCCACTAGATGTCATGTCTACTAGTAGTAGACCAACTAGTAGGCCTGACAGTATAGCGTTCGCGTGTTCGCATGCCATGCTGGCGTGTGCATGCAACTTTCACTTAATTGCGTCGAGCGTCACACCTGCAACAACCGTCGCCTTGCTCGCGCGATCACTATAAATGAGCAATTTCTTTTGCCTACTACGCATCATCGCATGCATGATACTACTACTTCTTTCGTCCAGGTGCATTAGGTTATATGATGTTGTCATGTCATATATAGTCATCACTTATAGTCACTCATACAACAAGGTTAGCTATAAGGTTGGCCAAATGGAAAAAAATCGATGAAATTTCGCTCATTTTGAGGGGCGTCGAAATATTTGTTTCTCATTTAAATCATTTCGTTATTTTGAAAATGAGCATATATCCGTAACAAGGCCTCCCTGCCCACTAGGGTGGCGACGAAAATCATGGACGAGGCGAAGACTTGGGTAATTGTTGGCGCTAGATCGTTGGGAAACATTTTACGGGGACAGTAACCCTTTTTGGCTGGGTCTGCGTGGCCCTATAAAAACTCGAACTAGATGAGGCAAAGGTTTTGCCTCCATTTGAAAAAAAAACTGACGTATAAGAAAATTAAGGAATCGGCCTAAATCGTATTCCTTTGCTTAGCACAGCGGTAGGCGTTGGTTGTCCTCACTTTAGTGGCCACGGTTCGAATCTGAGTCATACTATTTATTAGTACTAATTATACTGCGCGTCGTTAACCTCAACCCCCTCTCTTCATTTTTCTCGTTCACCCTACCAGGAAACCCGTTCGCCTCCAAATCTTTTCCTCTCCATTGTGAAAACAATATGCATGCCTGACTGACCTTCTCCCTCCCACAGACCCACCTCCTCCCCGTGTGAAAGCAATCTGCATGCATGCTAATCTCCTCCTGCTGAAACCCGAAACCGGTGTGATAAGCAATATCTCCACCCTCCCGCGTAAATTCCTCCAACAAAAATATGCCCACCTAGTTGTTACGTTAATCACGCAACATATCTTATGTAAGTGTGCTCGCTATAAATAATGCGCCTCCCACGGCATTTGGAAGAACGCTCACGTTCATCGCCTTTATCTCCTCCCCACCCTCTCAATTACGGACCCGTTGATGCGGCTTCAAGCTATGTCAGTATTTCCCCAAATAGGCAGGGATGATGCAGCATAGCAGCGGTAGGTATTTCCCTCAGTGATGAGACCAAGGTTATGCAACCCGATGTGTTAAAGGGATTGTCAATTCCTTTCGGGCAACGACGCCAGAAATAGGCAAACGGATGTGAGAGAGTTGTAAATATTTATAGATTGAACGCCAAATAAAATAAATTACAGCAAGGTATTTTTTATTTTTGGTTTAATAGATCTGAAAATAAAAGCAAAGGAAAAATAGATCGCAAAGGCAAATATAATAAAGAAGAGACCCGGGGGCCGTAGGTTTCACTAGTGGCTTCTCTCGAGAAAAATAGAAAACGGTGGGTGAACAAATTACTATTGGGCAATTGATAGAACTTCAAATAATCATGGCGATATCCAGGAAATGATCATTATATAGGCATCACGTCCAAGATTAATAGACTGACTCCTGCCTACATCTACAACTATTACTCCACGCATCGACCGCTATCCAGCATTCATCTAGTGTATTAAGTTCATGGAGAAACAGAGTAATGCAATAAGAATGATGACATGATGTAGACAAGATCTATTTATGTAGAAATAGACCCCCATTGTTTTATCCTTAGTAGCAACGATACATACGTGTCGGTTCCCCTTCTATCACTGGGATCAAGCACCGTAAGATTGAACCCACTACAAAGCACCTCTTCCCATTGCAAGATAAATAGATCAAGTTGGCCAAACAAAACCCAAATATCGAAGAAGAAATACGAGGCTATAAGTAATTATGCATATAAGAGATCAAAGAAGACTCAAATAACTTTCATGGATAAAAAGATAGATCTGATCATAAACTCAAAGTTTATCGGATCCCAACAAACACACCGAAAAAGAGTTACATCATATGGATCTCCAAGAGACCATTGTATTGAGAATCAAAAGAGAGAGAGGAAGCCATCTAGATACTAACTACGGACCCGTAGGTCTACAAAGAACTACTCACGCATTATCGGAGAGGCACCAATGGGCATGATGAACCCCTCCGTGATGGTGTCTAGATTGGATCTGGTGGTTCTGGAACTTGCGGCGGCTGGAATTGATTTTCTTCGACTCCCCTAGGGTTTCTTGAATATTGGGGTATTTATAGAGCAAAGAGGCGGTTCAGGGGCACCCGAGGTGGGCACAACCCACCTGGGCGCGGCTGGGCCTCCAGGAGCGCACTGGTGGGTTGTGCTCCCCTCGGAACACCCCCCAGGTGCTTTTCCGGCCCACTGGATGTCTTCTAGTCCAAAAAATTCCACAAAAAGTTTTGCTGCGTTTGGAATCCGTTTGGTATTGATTTCCTGCGATAAAAAAACATGCGGAAAACAGCAACTGGCACTTGGCACTATACCAAAAGATTAGTACCCAAAAATGACTATAAAATGATTATTAAACATCCAAGAATGATAATATAATAGCATGGAACAATAAAAAAATTATAGATACATTGGAGATGTATCAGCATCCCCAAGCTTAATTCCTGCTCGTCCTTGAGTACGTAAATGATAAAAACAGAATTTTTGATGTGGAATGCTGCCTAACATGTCATCTCATATTCTTTTCTTTTATAGCATGGGCATTTGGACTTTTATATGGTTCAAAGCAATAGTCTAGTTTTGACATGAGACTTAAATACTCAAGCATATCAACAAGCAATCATGTCTTTCAAAATATCAACGCTACAATAAGCTATCCCTAGCCCATCATGCTCTATCATTGATCCATTCATGAAACACACTCGCATATTAGCTACACCCAATGCTCAAGTACGATCATAGTGCCTCCTAGTTGGTGGTTTTTAAGAGAATATGGAGACTCAAATTAAAAATAAAAATTGCATAAAGTAAAAGAAAGGCCCTTCACAGAGGGAAGTAGGGATTTGTAGAGGTGCCAGAGCTCAAAGCGAAAAACTTAGAGATAAGAACATTTTGGGAGGTGTGCCTTTCCCACCAACGAAAATGACTTAGAGTTCCCAACACTTTCCATGCTAGATATATCATAGGCAGTTCCCAAACAGAAATTAAAGTTTATTCCTTTTCCAACCATACTTTCACTTTCCATGGCTAACCGTATCCACGGGTGCCCTCCATACCTACACTTTCCAAGGAATTTATTATTTGACAACATAACGTAAATTCTTTTTCATTTCGGGACTGGGCATCACTAATACCTTTGCCTTACTCTCGTGCAATGACAAGTGAATAAACACTCATCATGAGAATAACACATCTAGCATGGAAAATATTAGCCACCCCTCACCGCCTCGCGAGCGGTACGAACACACAAAAGAGAAGTTTAATTTGAAAATTAGAGATGGCACATACAAATTTGCTACGAACGGCAAAAGAATACCGCATATAGGTAGATATAGTGGACTCATGTGGCAAAACTGGTTTAAAGGTTTTTGGATGCACAAGTAGTGATCATACTTAGTGCAAAATGAAGGCTAGAAAAAGATTGAGAAGCGACCAACCAAGAAAAGAATAATCTCATAAGCGAGCATTAAGCATAATTAACACCGAATAATGCTCCACAAGTAGGATATAATTTCATTGCATGACTATTGACTTTTCTGCTTTCATAGGGAATCACAAACCTTAACACCAATATTCTTACTAAAGCACAATTACTCATCAACATGACTCACATATCACATCATCATATCTCAAAACAATTACAAGGAATCAAGTTTATTTAGTCCAATGATCTTCATGAAAGTTTGTATTATATCCTTCTTGGATATCTATCACTTTGGAAATAATTTTCATGTGTTGCTTTTGATAAGCTCAAACAAATATAAGTGAAGATCATGAGCATGATATTTCTTTCTGTCAAATTAATTTAAGTGAAGCAAGAGAGAATTTCTTAAAAAAAGTATAACTCTCAAAGAAATCTAAGTTAATCAAGATAGCATTTCTTAAAAAAAACTAAAGTAGACCATGCTAAAAATATATAAGTGAAGCACTAGAGCAATTCCATAGCTCATAAAAATTTAAGTGAAGCAAAGAGAGCAATTCTAACAAGTCATGGCATAATTTTGGCTCTCTCAAATAGGTGTGTCCAGAAAGGATTCAAGACTTAAAAAGCAAAACAAAACAAGCAAAGACTCATATCATACAAGATGCTCCAAGCAAAACTCATAGTATGTAACGAATAAAAATATAGCTTTGAGTAAAATACCGATGGTCGTTAGAAGAAAGAGGGGATATCACTCGGGGCATCCCCAAGCTTATTTGGTTTCTTCTCTTTGGATAATAGCTTGGGATGCCATGGACATCCCCAAGCTTAGGCTCTTCTTACTCCTTATTCCTTCATCCATCGTAACATCACCCAAAACTTGAAAACTTCAATCACACAAAACTCAACAAAACCTTCGTGAGATCCGTTAGTATAAGAAAACAAATAACTACTATAAGTACTGTAGAAAACCAATTCATATTTTATTTTGCATTATATCTACTGTATTCCAACTTTTCTATGGCAAAAACTCATCAAAGAAAACCATAGAATCATCGAAACAAGCACCCAACGCAAAGAAAACAGAATCTGTCAAAAACAGAACAATCTGTAGTAATCTGAATATTTCGAATACTTCTGTAACTCCAAAAATTCTGAAAAAATTAGGAACATGTGAACAATTTGTATATTAATCTTCTGCAAAATGAATCAACTCAAAAGCACTCTTCTGTTCAAAATGAGAATTATTTTCGTGAGCGCAAAGTTCCTGTTTTCCAGCAAGATCAAATTAACTATCACCCAACATGATCCTAAAGGTTTTGCTTGGCACAAACACTAATTAAAACACATAAAAAACACAATCATAACAGTGGAATAATTGTGCAAACACTCAAGAACAGAAAGCAAAAAGCAAAATTTTATTCATTGGGTTGCCTCCCAACAAGCGCTATTGTTTCACGCCCCTAGCTAGGCATAAAGCAAGGATCTAAATGTTGTCATCTTTGGTTCTATATCCATAAGATGCCCTCATGATGTATTCATATATTGGCCTAATTCTTGTTCTAGGGAAGTGTTCCATACCCTTCCTTATTGGAAATTGAAATTTAATATTGCCTTCTTTCATATCAATCACGGCAGCAATAGTACGTAAAAATGGTCTACCAAGAATAATTGCACAAGAGGATTGCAATCAATATCAAGAAAACTAAAATCTATGGGCACATAATTCCTATTTGCAAGAATAAGAACATCATTAATTCTTCCCATAGGCTTTTTAATAGTAGAATCCGCCAAGTGCAAATTTAAGGAACATTCTGCAATATCGGTAAGACCAAGCACATCACATAAAGATTTCGGAATTGTAGAAACACTAGCACCCAAGTCACATAAAGAAAAACACTCATAATTTTTAATCTTGACTTTGATAGTAGGTTCCCATTCATCATGTAATTTTCTAGGAATTGAAACTTCCAATTCCAACTTTTCTTCTAAAGCTTTTATCATAGCATCAACAATATGTTTAGTAAAAGCTTTATTTTGTTCATAAGCATGGGGTGAATTTATCATGGATTGCAACAAAGAAATACAATCAATCAAAGAGAAACGATCATAATTAAAGTCTTTGTAATCCAAAATAGTGGGCGCATCACTAGTTAAAGTCCTGACCTCTTCAAACCCACTTTTATCAATTTTCTCAACAAGATTTTCACCCTCCGAATTATCGGGATGCCTTCTAGCTAAAGTTGACTCTTCTACAGTCCCTTTATCATCAATCTTAATTTTACTAAACAAGGAATCAATAGAAGAAACACCAATCATTTTACGATCTTCATCATTTTTATGAAAGCAATCACTAGAAAACGCTTTTTCTAAAAAATCTCTTCTAGCTCTAAGCATAGCGGTTCTTTTCTTACTTTCATCCATAGAAACATAAAGAGCTTTAATTGATTCCTGTACCTTAGGCACAAAAAAATTCATCTTGAGATTTTTCCACATCATGAGAAATTCTATCAACACTTCTAGAAAAATCATCAATCTTATTCAACTTTTCTTCCATTGTAGCATTGAAAACTTTTTGAGTATTGATAAATTCTTTAACATTATGCTCAAGATCAGAGGGGTTCCTATTATTATTATAAGATTGATTACCATAGGAATTACCATAATTGTTAGAGGATTTACTAGGAAAATGCTTAGGATTAAAATTACCTCTATAAGCATTGTTATTGAAATTTTTTTGCGAGATAAAATTCACATCTACAACATCACTATTTTGCTCAATCAAAGTAGACAAAGGCACATCATTAAAATCAATAGGAGCACTTTTACTAGCAACCAATTTCATAAGAGGATCAACTTTTTCACTCAAAGAAGAAATTTCTTCAACCGAATTAACTTTTTGCTAGTAGGAGCTCTTTCGGTATGCCATTGTGAATAATTTGCCATGATATTATAAAGCAATTTGGTGGCTTCACCCGAAGTAATTTCCATAAAAGTACCACCCCCGGCGGAATCTAAAAGATCATGAGAAACAAAATTCAACCCCGCATAAAAATTTTGTATGATCATCCAAAGATTTAACCCATGAGTTGGGCAATTCCTTAGCATCATTTTCATCCTTTCCCAAGATTGTGCAACATGTTCATGTTCAAGTTGCTTGAAATTCATGATTTGGGTTCTAAGGGAAAAAATCGTGGGCGGAAAATACTTAGTGATAAAAGCATCTTTGCACTTATTCCAGGAATTGAGACTATTGCGACGCAAAGAAGAAACCTAAATTTTGCATGATATCGCAAAGAAAACAGAAATAATTTCATCTTAACAACATCATTGTCCACATCTTTTTTATTTTGCATATCGCATAATTCCACGAATGTGTTAAGATGGGACGCGGCAACCTCATTAGGAGTACCAGAAAAACGATCTTTCATAACAAGATTCAGCAAAGCAGTATTAATATCACAAGACTCCGCACTAGTCGCGAGAGGAGCAATCTGAGTGCCAATAAAATCATTGTTGTTGGTATTTGATAAATCACACAACTTGGTGTTCTCTTGAGTCATTGTGACTACACAACAAGATTGCACTCAAAATCGGATCCGGCAAGAAAACGGCGAAGGAAAAATAGGGTGAATAAAACGGCAAATCTTTGTGAAGTGGGGGAGAGGAAAACGAGAGGCAAATGGCAAAGAATGTAAATTGCGAGGAGATGAGATTTATGATTAGGAACCTGGTATGTGTTGATGATGTCTCCCCGGCAACGGCACCAGAAATTCCTTTTGATGCGGCTTGAAGCTACGTCGGTATTTCCCCAAAGAGGAAGGGATGATGCAGCACAACAGCGGTAGGTATTTCCCTCAGTGATGAGACCAAGGTTATCGAACCAGTAGGATAACCAAGCAACACTACGTAAACAACACCTGCACACAAATAACAGATACTCGCAACCCGATGTGTTAAAGGGGTTGTCAATCCCTTTCGGGCAACGACGCCAGAAATAGGCAAACTGACGTGAGAGAGTTGTAAATATTGATAGATCGAACGCCAAATAAAATAAATTGCAGCAAGGTATTTTTGTATTTTTGGTTTACTAGATCTGAAAATAAAAGCAAAGGAAAAATAAATCGCAAAGGCATATATAATAAAGAAGAGACCCGGGGGCCGTAGGTTTCACTAGTGGCTTCTCTCGAGAAAAATAGCAAACGGTGGGTGAACATATTACTGTTGGGCAACTGATAGAACTTCAAATAATCATGACGATATCCAGGCAATGATCATTATATAGGTATCACGTCCAAGATTAGTAGACCGACTCCTGCCTGCATCTACTACTATTACTCCACACATCGACCACTATCCAGCATGCATCTAGTGTATTAAATTCATTGAGCAACGGAGTAATGCAATAAGAATGATGACATGATGTAGAGAAGATCTATTTATGTAGAAATAGACCCCATCGTTTTATCCTTAGTAGCAACGATACATACGTGTCGGTTCCCCTTCTGTCACTGGGATCAAGCACCGTAAGATTGAACCACTACAAAGCACCACTTCCCATTGCAAGATAAATAGATCAAGTTGGCCAAACAACACACAAATATCGAGGAAGAAATACAAGGCTATAAGTAATCATGCATATAAGATATCAAAGAAGACTCAAATAACTTTCATGGATAAAAAGATAGATCTGATCATAAACTCAAAGTTCATCGGATCCCAACAAATACACCGCAAAAAGAGTTACATCATATGGATCTCCAGGAGACCATAGTATTGAGAATCAAAGGAGAGAGAGGAAGCCATCTAGCTAGTAACTACGGACCCGTAGGTCTACAAAGGACTACTCACGCATCATCAGAGAGGCACCAATGGGTATGATGAACCCCTCTGTGATGGTGTCTAGATTGGATCTGGTGGTTCTGGAACTTGCGACGGCTGGAATTGATTTTCGTCGACTCCCCTAGGGTTTCTGGGATATTGGAATATTTATAATGCAAAGAGGTGGTTCAGGGGACACCCGAGGTAAGGTGGGCACAACCCACCTGGGCGCGCCTGGGCCTCCAGGTGTGCCCTGGTGGGTTGTACTCCCCTTGGAGCACCCCCCCAGGTGCTTCTCCGGCCCACTTGATGCCTTCTGGTCCAAAAAATCCACAAAAAGTTTCACTGCGTTTGGACTCCGTTTGGTATTGATTTCCTGTGATGTAAAAAACATGCAGAAAACAGCAACTGGCACTTGGCACTATGTCAATAGGTTAGTACCAAAAAATGATATAAAATGATTATAAAACATCCAAGAATGATAATATAACAGCATGGAATAATAAATAAATATAGATACGTTGGAGACGTATGACCCGTCGACCACCATGGCATCGCCCCTCCCTAGCCCTAGGCGGCCCTCGCTGCCCCGCGCGAAGGGTCATGTGTCGATGTTCCGTTCCTCGCCGCCACTAGTCGAGGATGACGCGTTGATGTCTACTACACAACCTTCTTCTTGTAGACGTTGTTGGGCCTCCAAGTGCAGAGGTTTGTAGGACAGTAGCAAATTTCCCTCAAGTGGATGACCTAAGGTTTATCAATCCGTGGTAGGCGTAGGATGAAGATGGTCTCTCTCAAACAACCCTGCAACCAAATAACAAAGAGTCTCTTGTGTCCCCAACACACCCAATACAATGGTAAATTGTATAGGTGCACTAGTTCGGCGAAGAGATGGTGATACAAGTGCAATATGGATAGTAGATATAGGTTTTTGTAATATGAAAATATAAAAACAGCAAGGTAACAAGTAATAAAAGTGAGCGTAAACGATATTGCAATGCGTTGAAACAAGGCCAAGGGTTCATACTTTCACTAGTGCAAGTTCTCTCAACAATAATAACATAATTGGATCATATAACTATCCCTCAACATGCAACAAAGAGTCACTCCAAAGTCACTAATAGCGGAGAACAAACGAAGAGATTATGGTAGGGTACAAAACCACCTCAAAGTTATCCTTTCTGATCGATCTATTCAAGAGTCCGTAGTAAAATAACACGAAGCTATTCTTTCCGTTCGATCTATCCTAGAGTTTGTACTAGAATAACACCTTAAGATACAAATCAACCAAAACCCTAATGTCACCTAGATACTCCAATGTCACCTCAAGTATCCATGGGTATGATTATAAGGTATGCATCACACAATCTCAGATTCATCTATTCAACCAACACAAAGAACTTGAAAGAGTGCCCCAAAGTTTCTACCCGAGAGTCAAGAAGAAAATGTGTGCCAACCCCTATGCATAAGTTCATGAGGTCACGGAACCCGCAAGTTGATCACCAAAACATACATCAAGTAGATCACGTGATATCCCATTGTCACCACAAGTAAGCACATGCAAGATATACCTCAAGTGTTCTCAAATCCTTAAAGACTCAATCCGATAAGATAACTTCAAAGGGAAAACTCAATCCATTACAAGAGAGTAGAGGGGGAGAAATATCATAATATCCAACTATAATAGCAAAGCTCGCGATACATCAAGATCGTACCACCTCAAGAACACGAGAGAGAGAGAGAGAGAGAGATCAAACACATAGCTACTGGTACATACCCTCAGCCCCGAGGGTGAACTACTCCCTCCTCGTCATGGAGAGCGACGGGATGATGAAGATGGCCACCGGTGAGGGATCCCCCCTCCGGCAGGGTGCCGGAACAGGGCCCCGATTGGTTTTTGGTGGCTATAGAGGCTTGCAGCGCTGGAACTCCCGATCTAGGTTATGTTCTGGGGGTTTCTGTATATATAAGAGGTCTTCGCGTCGGGAACAAGTCAGGGGGGTCCCCGAGGCCGCCACGAGGTAGGGGCGCGCCCAGGGGGTAGGGCACGCCCCCACCCTCGTGGGTGCCTCAGGACTCTTCTGGCCTATCTCTGATGCTCTGTGGGCTTCTTCTGGTCCAAAAATAATCTCCGTGAAGTTTCAGGTCAATTGGACTCCGTTTGGTTTTCCTTCTGCGATACTCAAAAACAAGGAAAAATAGAAACTGGCACCGGGCTCTAGGTTAGTAGGTTAGTCCCAAAAATCATATGAAATGGCATATAAATGCATATAAAACATCCTAGATGGATAATATAATAGCATGGAACAATAAAAAATTATAGATACGTTGGAGACGTATCACGCATCAGCGTTCCCAGTCTCACCACCGCACGCATCGGAGGACGCGTTGGCACCCTACGCCGAGCCCCCCCCCCCTCCAGCTTGGAGGAGCTTTGGAAAGAAATGGGGATCGCCTTGTGGGAGGCTTTGCCTCCGGCGGAGCGCGCCAATAGAGAGGCGGAGAAGAAGGCCGAGGAAGAGAAGCGCGCCACCATGGATGCCGCCTGGCAGGCCTATGTCGCGTCCGAGAGAGTCAGGCAATTGACGCTTTGGCAGAAGGCTCGTGCGAGGGCCGTGTGGGTGGCGGAGGACGCCTGTGCCAAAGCCCGGAGTGTAGTCGGGTCCAAGTGCCTCATCTATGCTTGGCGGTACGTGGACCGGGTGCACGCTTCCAGCGAGGAGGAGTGACTGTCAGTGCCGGATCACTAGAACGGTGAGAACGCGCTCGCTCGTCGGCAAGCCGCTAATCAGCACCTCTCGAGTTGCGAGGCCGAGGAAGAGGCGTTGTGTTGTCGCGCTGGGAAAGGACCGCGCGCTAGGGCACTCGTGCTGCGCCGCAAGCGCTCCTGTGAGCATCGTGACTTTCATTAGGAATAATTTAGTGTCTTAAGGTGATCCCATTTGTGTCGGGACAGAAATGATAAATCCTGAACGTTCGGGAATTATTAGCGTCCTTAATTAAGTATGTAAAAGGAAAAGTTTGGAAACCTTTTGGATCCATATGCATTTGTAAGGATGTGCATATAGCACAAACTTCACTATATATCTTCTCTCTATCCATGCAAAAAATCTTCTCTCTCTATATACTATCTATGCTTGTAGACTGTACTACTACAAGTATGTATACACACGTGCAAATTCACGTTTTAACATTACGATGCGGTTTTGGTAAAAGTAGAAAAACAACACTAGTCAACCATGTGAAACGATTCAATGCAAAAGAAATGCAAGAAGCTGATTTGATTGTTTACTTTAGCTTCCTTCTCTCTCTAGTTTTCTATCTATCATACTTTGTACGGAGTATCTCACTGGTCGAGAAGGCATGCAAATTTTTCGGACAAGTGCCCTTGTGATTGTTACAGAATAGTTTGAGGGCAGCAGCTAGTACTGTTCAGGCGAATCCAGAGGGATGTGATGGCAGCAACTAGTATGAGGATTAATAGTCAGGGATTGAGTGTGCGAGATGAACCAGACAAAATAAATGCAGAGAGATGAAATGCAAAAAAGACAGGAGGGATGTGATGGTTGCTTGTCCGTTCATTTTACCAGGCCACTTATTACTGGGAGTGGTGGGGTTTTGTTATTTGATGGCTTTACTGCCGCGCCACGAGGGGGTGAGACTCTTGTGCAGCGCCGCCCTCTACACTAGTATGTACTAGTGAGTTCTGAGTTGCACGTTCTTTCCACGTGAGTTGTGAGATATCGTTACAATACGATGTTAGTAACAAACAACGGATACTTACATATTACCTCATTGAAAAAGGAAAACCTCAGCTGCATAGTGTTCCAATACATGTATATGACACACTATATGTATGGACCTCAAGGCTAAATTCATGAATATGCAAAGATAGTGTTGCGACATTTGGTCGAAATTCTCTGAAAAAGATATATGCGGTGTAAGAAATGGTTCATCATAAGTCTTTCACCATTAGTAAAAATTCACAATTAATCTCATAAATGGCAAGTGAGAACTCTAATGGAGCAAGAGCATACATGGAAGATTCTAGACTAAACCATAAATGGATACACTTTTATTGAGTCAAGCATGATACTCTAATAGAGAAAGATCATGCATGGAAGATCCCATACTAAATAAGAAGTGTCCACATGCTTAGACAGCGGCTTACATTGAGCGAAGACTAATGATGAACAATTAACTTGGTAATGCATATGCCCAGGTGAACCTCATTGGAGTCCCCGTGCATCACATTGGGGTGAACAAACGTATCAAACCAGTCGTCTTCCATGTCCACATTGCCAGGAACGGAGCAGCTCGCCACAGTCCCATTCAGCATGAGGGAGGCGCCGAGGTCGCCCTCGTACGCCGGAGGGGCAGAAACAGTGAGCACGCACCTATACAGCGGCCTCGTGTCAGCGTCAGCGAAGTTTCCCCTACTGCACACGACAGAGACTGGCGGCGGCCTACGCGGGCCTTGCCCGTGCCCACGGCCAAGAGGAAGACGATGTCATCCTCCTGCGCGACTAGCAGGCGGCGGTGATCCTCCAGTGACTCTGGCACGATGAACAGGTAGCACGTCTCGTACTTGATGTTCACCGCGGGCCAGGAGTGAATGCCGGACGGTGCCGTGAGGTGATGCACGAGGCTCTCCGGCGAGCCCTCGAATGGCGGCGTGCACTCATGGCAGTAGCAGGGCACGTGCGCGCATCTGGACCTATGCATCACGACTGAGTGGTAGTCGACGTATGATGTCTACAACACAACCTTCTTCTTGTAGACGTTGTTGGGCCTCCAAGTGCAGAGGTTTGTAGGACAGTAGCAAATTTTCCGCAAGTGGGTGACCTAAGGTTTATCAACTCGTGGGAGGCGTAGGATGAAGATGGTCTCTCTCAAACAACCCTGCAACCAAATAACAAAGAGTCTCTTGTGTCCCCAACACACCCAATACAATGGTAAATTGTATAGGTGCACTAGTTCGGCGAAGAGATGGTGATACAAGTGCAATAGGGATAGTAGATATAGGTTTTTGTCATATGAAAATATAAAAACAGCAAGGTAACAAATAATAAAAGTGAGCATAAATGGTATTGCAATGTGTTGAAACAAGGCCTAGGGTTCATACTTTCACTAGTGCAAGTTCTCTCAACAATAATAACATAATTGGATCATATAACTATCCCTCAGCATGTACCAAAGAGTCACTCCAAAGTCACTAATAGCGGAGAACAAACGAAGAGATTATGGTAGGGTATGAAACCACCTCAAAGTTATCATTTCTGATTGATCTATTCAAGAGTCCATAGTAAAATATCACGAAGCTATTCTTTCCGTTCGATCTATCCTAGAGTTCGTACCAGAATAACACCTTAAGACACAAATCAACCAAAACCCTAATGTCACCTAGATACTCCAATGTCACCTCAAGTATCCGTGGGCATGATTATACAATATGCATCACACAATCTCAGATTCATCTATTCAACCAACACAAAGAACTTCAACGAGTGCCCCAAAGTTTCTACCGAAGAGTCAAGACAAAAATGTGTGCCAACCCCTATGCATAAGTTCACAAGGTCACTGAACCCGCAAGTTGATCACCAAAACATACATCAAGTGAATCACGTGATATCCCATTGTCACCACAGATAAGCACATGCAAGACATACATAAAGTGTTCTCAAATCCTTAAAGACTCAATCCGATAAGATTACTTCAAAGGGAAAACTCAATCCATCACAAGAGAGTAGAGGGGGAGAAACATCATAAGATCCAACTATAATAGCAAAGCTCCCGATACATCAAGATCATGCCAAATCAAGAACATGTGTGAGAGAGAGAGAGAGAGAGATCAAACATATAGCTACTGGTACATACCCTCAGCCCCGAGGGTGAACAACTCCCTCCTCGTCATGGAGAGCGCCGGGATGATGAAGATGGCCACCGGTGAGGGATCCCCCCTCCGGCAGGGTGCCAGAACAGGGTCCCGATTGGTTTTTGGTGGCTACAGAGGCTTTAGGCGGCGGAACTCCCGATCTAGGTTATGTTCTGGAAGTTTTTGGTATATATAATAGGTGTTGGCGTCGGGAACAAGTCAGGGGGGGTCCCCGAGGCGGCCATGAGGTAGGGGGGCGTGCCCCCCACCCTCGTGGGTGCCTCGAGACTCTTCTGGCCTATCTCTGATGCTCCGTGGGCTTCTTCTGGTCCAAAAACAATCTCCGTTGAATTTCAGGTCAATTGGACTTCGTTTGGTTTTTCTTTTCTGCGATACTCAAAAACAAGGAAAAAACAGAAACTGGCACTAGGCTCTAGGTTAATAGGTTAGTCCCAAAAATCATATAAAATAGCATATAAATGCATATAAAACATCCTAGATGGATAATATAATAGCATGGAACAATCAAAAATTATACATACGTTGGAGACGTATCAAGCATCCCCAAGCTTAATTCCTGCTCGTCCTCGAGTAGGTAAATTATAAAAATAAAAAATTTGATGTGGAATGCTACCTAACATATTTATCAATGTAATCTTCTTTATTGTGGAAAGAATATTCAGATGCATAAGATTCAAGACAAAAGTTTAATATTGACATAAAAATAATAATACTTCAAGCATATTAACCAAGCAATTATGTCTTATCAAAATAACATAGCCAAAGAAAGCTCATCCCTACAAAATCATATAGTTTGGCCATGCTTCATTTTCGTCACACAACAATGCTCTCATCATCCACAACCCCGATGACAAGCCAAGCAATTGTTTCATACTTTAGTATTCTCAAACCTTTTCAACTTTCACGCAATACATGAGCGTGAGCCATGGACATAGCACTATGGGTGGAATAGAATATAATGATGGGGGTTGTGTGGAGAAGACAAAAAAGGAGAAAGTCTCACATTTATGCGGCTAATCAACGGGATAGGGAGATGCCCATCAATTGATGTCAATGCAAAGAGTAGGGATTGCCATGCAACTGATGCACTAGAGCTATAAATGTATGAAAGCTCAACAAAAGAAACTAAGTGGGTGTGCATCCAACTTGCTTGCTCACGAAGACCTAGGGCATTTGAGGAAGCCCATTGTTGGAATATACAAGCGAAGTTCTATAATGAAAAATTCCCACTACTATAAGAAAGTGACAATATAAGAGACTCTCTATCATGAAGATCATGGTGCTACTTTGAAGCACAAGTGTGGAAAAAGGATAGTAGCATTGTCCCTTTTATTTCTCTTTTTTGGCCTTTCTTTTTTTTAATTGGCCTTTCCTATTTTTTTCTGGCCTTTCTTTTTTTTCTTTTTTGGGACAATGCTCTATTAATGATGATCATCACACTTCTATTTATTTACAACTCAAAGATTACAACTCGATACTAGAACAAAGTATGACTCTATATGAGTGCCTCCGGCGGTGTACCGGGATGGGCAATGAAACAAGAGTGTCATGTATGAAAAATTATGCATGGTGGCCTTGCCACAAATACGATGTCAACTACATGATCATGCAAGGCAATATGACAGTGATGAAGCGTGTCACAATAAACGGAACGGTGGAAGGTTGCATGGCAATATATCTCGGAATGGCTATGGAAATTCCATAATAGGTAGGTATGGTGGCTGTTTTGAGGAAGATATAAGGAGGCTTATGTGTGATAAAGCATATTATATCACGGGGTTTGGATGCACCGGCGAATTTTGCACCAACTCTCAAGGTGAGAAAGCGCAATGATGGAAGGTGAGAGTGTGTATAATCCAGGGACTCAACATTAGTCATAAAGAACTCACATACTTATTGCAAAAATCTACAAGTCATCAAAACCAAGCACTACGCGCATGCTCCTAGGGGGATAGATTGGTAGGAAAATACCATCGCTCATCCCCAACCGCCACTCATAAGGAAAGCAATCAAAGAACACCTCATGCTTCAAATTTGCCACACAACGTTTACCATATGTGCATGCTACGGGACTTGCAAACTCTAACACAAGTATTTCTCAAATTCACAACTACTCAACTAGCTTGACTCTAATATTACCATCTTCATATCTCAAAACAATCATCAAGTATCAAACTTCTCATAGTATTCGATACACTTTATATGAAAGTTTTTATTATATCCCTCTTGGATGCCTATCATATTAGGACTAAATTCATAACCAAAGCAAATTACCATGCTGTCTAAAGACTCTCAAAATAATATAAGTGAAGCTTTAGAGTTCATCTATTTCTTCAAAATAAAACCACCGCCGTGCTCTAAAAGAATATAAGTGAAGCACTAGAGCAAATGACAAACTACTCCGAAAGATATAAGTGAAGATCAATGAGTAGTTGAATAATTATGCAACTATGTGAAGACTCTCTAACATTTAAGAATTTAAGATCTTGGTATTTTATTCAAACAGCAAGCAAAACTAAATTAAATAGAATGACGCTCCAAGCAAAACACATATCATGTGGTGAATAAAAATATAGCTCCAAGTAAAGTTACCGATGAACGAAGACGAAAGAGGGGATGCCTTCCGGGGCATCCCCAAGCTTAGGCTCTTGGTTGTCCTTGAATATTACCTTGGGGTGCCTTGGGCATCCCCAAGCTTAGGCTCTTGCCACTCCTTATTCCATAGTCCTCGAATCTTTACCCAAAAGTTGAAAACTTCACAACACAAAACTCAACAGAAAACTCGTAAGCTCCGTTAGTATAAGAAAATAAATCACCGCTTAGGTACTGTTATGAACTCATCCTAAATTCATATTGGTGTAATATCTACTGTATTCCAACTTCTCTATGGTTCATACCCTCCGATACTACTCATAGATTCATCAAAATAAGCAAACAACACATAGAAAACAGAATCTGTCAAAAACAGAACAGTATGTAGTAATCTGTATCATTCGAATACTTCTGTAACTCCAAAAATTCTGAAATAAATTGGTGGACCTGAGGAATTTGTCTATTAATCATCTGCAAAAAGAATCAACCTAAAATCACTCTCCAGTAATAAAAATGGCAGCTAATCTCGTGAGCGCAAAGCTTTCTGTTTTTTACAGCAAGATCGCATAGACTTCACCCAAGTCTTCCCAAAGGTTCTACTTGGCACAAACACTAATTAAAACATAAAAACACATCTAAACATAAGCTAGATGAATTATTTATTACTAAACATTAGCAAAAATCAAAGAACAAAAATAAAATTGGGTTGCCTCCCAACAAGCGCTATCGTTTAACGCCCCTAGCTAGGCATGAAGATTTCAATGATGCTCACATAAAAGATAAGAATTGAAACATAAAGAGAGCATCATTAAGAATATGACTAGAATATTTAAGTCTAAACCACTTCCTATGCATAGGGATTTTGTGAGCAAACAACTTATGGGAACAATAATCAACTAGCATAGGAAGGCAAAACAAGCATAGCTTCAAGATTTTCAACACATAGAGAGGAAACTTGCTATTATTGCAATTCCTAGATGAATATATTCCTCCCTCATAATAATTTTCAGTAGCATCATGAACGGATTCAACAATATGACCATCACATAAAGCATTATTCTCATGATGCACAAGCATATAAATTTTACTACTCTCCACATAAGCAAATTTCTTCTCATGAATAGTGGGAGCAAACTCAACAAAATAACTATCATGTGAGGCATAATCCAATTGAAAATTAAAATCAAGATGACAAGTTTCATGGTTATCATTAATATTTGTAGCATACATGTCATCACAATAATCATCATAGATAGCAACTTTGTTCTCATAATCAATTGGAACCTCTTCCGAAATAGTGGAATCATCACTAAATAAAGTCATGACCTCTCCAAATCCACTTTCATAATTATCACAATAAGATTCAACATCCTCCAAAATAGTGGGATCATTACTTCCTAAAGTTGACACTCTTCCAAACCCACTTTCATCAATATAATCATCATAAATAGGAGGCATGCTATCATCATAATAAATTTGCTCATCAAAACTTGGGGGACAAAACATATCATCTTCATCAAAACATAGCATCCCCAAGATTGTGGCTGTGCATATCATTAGCATCATGGGTATTCAAAGAATTCATACTAACAACATTGCAATCATGCTCATCATTCACATATTTTATGCCAAGCATTCTATGTAATTCCTCTTCTAGTACTTGAGCACAATTTTCCTTCCCATCATTTTCACGAAAGACATTAAAAAGATGAAGCATATGAGGCACCCTTAATTCCATTTTTTTGTAGTTTTCTTTTATAGACTAAACTAGTGATAAAACAAGAAACTAAAAATATTCGATTGTAAGATCTAAAGATATACCTTCAAGCACTAACCTCCCTGGCAACGGCGCCAGAAACTGCTTGATTTCTACTACACAACCTTCTTCTTGCAGACGTTGTTGGGCCTCCAAGTGTAAAGGTTTGTAGGACAGTAGCAAATTTCCCTCAAGTGGATGACCTAAGGTTTATCAATCCGTGGGAGGCGTAGGATGAAGATGGTCTCTCTCAAACAACCCTGCAACGAAATAACAAAGAGTCTCTTGTGTCCCCAACACACCCAATACAATGGTAAATTGTATAGGTGCACTAGTTCGGCGAAGAGATGGTGATATAAGTGCAATATGGATAGTAGATATAGGTTTTTGTAATATGAAAATATAAAAACAGCAAGGTAACAAGTAATAAAAGTGAGCGTAAACGGTATTGCAATGCGTTGAAACAAGGCCTAGGGTTCATACTTTCACTAGTGCAAGTTCTCTCAACAATAATAACATAATTGGATCATATTACTATCCCTCAACATGCAACAAAGAGTCACTCCAAAGTCACTAAAGCGGAGAACAAACGAAGAGATTATGGTAGGGTACGAAACCACCTCAAAGTTATCCTTTCTGATCGATCTATTCAAGAGTCCGTAGTAAAATAGCACGAAGATATTCTTTCCATTCGATCTATCCTAGAGTTCGTACTAGAATAACACCTTAAGACACAAATCAACCAAAACCCTAATGTCACCTAGATACTCCAATGTCACCTCAAGTATCCGTGGGCATGATTATACAATATGCATCACACAATCTCAGATTCATCTATTCAACCAACACAAAGAACTTCGAAGAGTGCCCCAAAGTTTCTATCGAAGAGTGAAGACAAAAATGTGTGCCAACCCCTATGCATAAGTTCACAAGGTCACTGAACCCGCAAGTTGATCACCAAAACATACATCAAGTGAATCACGTGATATCCCATTGTCACCACAGATAAGCACATGCAAGACATACATAAAGTGTTCTCAAATCCTTAAAGACTCAATCCGATAAGATAACTTCAAAGGGAAAACTCAATGCATCACAAGAGAGTAGTGGGGGAGAAACATCATAAGATCCAACTATAATAGCAAAGCCCGCGATACATCAAGATCGTGCCAAATAAAGAACAAAAGAGAGATCAAACACATAGCTACTGGTACATACCCTCAGCCCCGAGGGTGAACTACTCCCTCCTCGTCATGGAGAGCGCCGGGATGATGAAGATGGCCACCGGTGAGGGACCCCCCCTACGTCAGGGTGCCAGAACAGGGTCCCGATTGGTTTTTGGTGGCTACAGAGGCTTGCGGCGGCGGAACTCCCAATCTAGGTTATGTTCGGAAAGTTTGGGTATATATAAGAGGTGTTGGCGTCGGGAACAAGTCAGGGGGGTCCCCGAGGCGGCCACGAGGTAGGGGGCGTGCCTAGGGGGCCAGGGCGCGCCCCCACCCTCGTGGGTGCCTCGGGACTCTTCTGGCCTATCTCCGATGCTCCGTAGGCTTCTTCTGGTCCAAAAACAATCTCCATTGAATTTCAGGTCAGTTGGACTTCGTTTGGTTTTCCTTTTCTGCGATACTCAAAAATAAGGAAAAAACAGAAATTGGCACTAGGCTCTATGTTAATAGGTTAGTCCCAGAAATCATATTAAATAGCATATAAATGCATATAAAACATCCTAGATGGATAATATAATAGCATGGAACAATAAAAAATTATAGATACGTTGGAGACGTATCAACGTACCTCTCGCAGCCAAGACTCTTGTAGATGGAGGGCACCTTGCACGCATCGATCAGGCCATCCATGAAACGAGAGTGGCTGTAGGGGACGTTGTGCCCGTCGCATGGAGCCCAGGAGTAGCACACGAAGTGGTAGATGGTGTACTCCCTCCGTTTCCTTTTACTAGTTTGCATATAATTCCAAACATCATGTAGACACGTTTGCTGACCATTCTACAACTATATTAGTATCATTGTTAGTGGTCAGCCAGTGCAAGTTCTAGCCTCGGGTGTTTTAACCTTTTTTCGTAATGATATCTGGCGATTGTTTGCCATGAGCCCAATCCTGGCGAATGCACACATAACATCAGATTTCCATCTCACAATGGCCTCTTTTTAAGCTATAGTATTTGACAAAACTACCACCCTTACACATGTACTTCGACGCGGGCGGGCGTTTGCAACTGCCATGTCTCCCAGCGAATGTTTGCTGGGGATTGATGTTAGCACCGATGGCGGTTCATAGTAATTCCACGCTCGGGCATTGAAGTTTGTAACTATTTACAATATACTACTCCTCCGGTGCTAGTAGTCCTACTCCACTATACTACTTGGGCATAGGAGTAGATACTGTAGTTTATTGTACTAGTACTGTGACCACTCAAGTTGTATGGCATCGATATGAACCTACGCTGCTGAGATGTGTCTCGTAAGTCAAGCGGCGTGTTGTTGCTACATTGTCATCATCACCTGTCCACTACCCGCAGCACATATTCACTTCTCCATCCTCATCCACACGTAATCGTCCAATCTTCCATCACTGCTAGGCGCCTCCCCCCTCTTCTGAAACCCAATCACTAACAATGGCAGAACCGAGCAGCATCCGCCGAAAGAGTGGCTGGAATTTGCTCCCCATAGAGGTAATCAAACTCATTGTTTCGTTGTGGACAATCTACCATGCCGCTCGCCGCGCGCTTGTCGGGGTTGTACCATTTGTTCAAAGCCCTCAGGCCGGAGATTTTTAAGCCAGCTCCCTGCTTGTTGATGCCGCCTGATCTTCAGAAATGGCATGTCACGCAGGATAATGATCGTAGGGTGGCGAGCATCAACCCCCTTGACTGCGATCCAATCCCCGTCACCCTCAACTACATTAACGGTATGTACTGGGTAGGCATGAACACGTCTTGGATGGTACTCGTCGACGGTCGGGGCAACTGGATGCTCGTGGAGGTGTACACCCGGTGATTTATCCCCCTTCCTTCGATTAACACTGCACTGCTTTGGCACCGTGGCCCAAAATACTCGGAATCTTACAGTAGCCAACATGATACCATGTTTGATTTGCTCAAGGTTGTAGTCTACCAAGTGCCCACAAGATCTGCAAATTATAAAGACTTCAGGCTGATTGCATTCTTCAACCGCGGTCTCGCCTATCTGACAGGTCACTGCGGTAAGTGGATAAATTTGCACGTCCATCGCAGGATCATACATCCTCCATGGCTCTCTGATGCCATTGAACACAAGGGCTTCATTTATGTCGTGGACTCCTTCTATGGCTGGACCTATTGCTGGCCTACTCCAGTCATTGCTACAAAGGGATGTTACAGCAGTATGTTACTTTCCTATGATATCATGATGGCTTGCTTATATTACTGTCAACATTTACTAAAAAATATTCATGATCATGACATGTTGTTCTTAAGATTGACTATAGTATGAGCCCTTTTTTATTTGACTCCAATTTGATATGATGTTTTAGGCCGCCTGGTATCCCTACCCTTCCTAATCCTAGAACCTTTCAAAGAAAACCGGCATGGCAGTTGCACGTGGTTCCTGGCTCGATCAGACGACGGTGAACGATTGATGATCGTTCGCACGTATCGGACGTGTTGTTTCGCGGAATACAATCATAGTCACTGCATGGTCTTTGTGTAGGATCCCAGCTTCTCTGGGCCTTTAGGAATTTTTGAATGGAGGTCGGTAAGTAGTCTCGGTACACGCTCTCCATTTCTCGAACTGAATTATCTAATTAACCAGGAGATAACCAACGCTAAGGATCATGATGGCAGCGCGGTTTCGTTCATTAGGCAAGTATCAGACTTCGACCTGCTGGCTGGATTTTCCCTCATCAGGCACCCATCTAGTTCAAGCCGTTAGCCAATCTCCACAGCTTAATAAATAACGTCTAACTGAGCCAGTTAGTTAGATGCGTATACTTGGTGTAGTAGGATCTTTATTTAGTTTGATGCATACACTTGTTCCTTTTTGGTAGCCCTTTTGTAATGCTGGCTGATGTTTGGTCTCGAAGAGAGAGTTGCATCTTTACTCTTCTGGCCTGCTTACTGCTTCTGTTGCACCCCCAACCCTAGTTGTTGCCGCTGTTTTCAATGTACAATCAGTAATATATTCCGTCTGTTGGTTGAATAAATGTGTCCTTAGAACGACATATAAACATAATTTTTTGGAAGTCGTTGCACGATCCGATCCTTTAGTGCCCCGTATGTAGCGCAAACTATTTTTTGGTACGGAACACATATTCCACTTGTTGATCACATGCAGCCGAGTGATTGAGGCCGAATAGAGGATCCCATATATAACTGGAAGGGAAGCTCTCACATGAATCCGGCCCACATACATGCTCATGGTCACCTAAACATAAACAAATAAATAAAGGTAAATCCTCATGCATAGGTTCTTTAAATTATGATTTGAAAAGTCAAATTTTAACAGGAAGATATTATTTCCTATGAGAGAGTTGTTACATTCAGTTGATATTATTCTTAGGCAAAGATAGCGACCGGTCTTTTTTCTCCCACCATTTTCTTCCTGCAACCAGCGATGTTATCGGGTCCCCACCAGGTTCTAGCCCATGCAAATTGTAGTCAACATGGTCAAAATCTAACAATTTTTAGCGGCAAGTTGTAATAAATATCAGATTTTTTCCGTACCATTTGTTTGTTTTAGGGATTGTGCTTCCCATGTATCCCGTTCGAATCCCAAGTACCACAAGTTTTTTGAGTAACCGAGTTTTTTTCCTATGATAAGTAGTTCTGGCCCATTATTTATATTTCGATAATAATGCCCAACCCAGCCCAACACATTGGCAACACGACTTTATCCCAGGGCTTCTGAATGTGCTCGGCTTCACACCTCAAGAAGAAAATTGTCTCAAAAATAAAAAAACCTCAAGCAGAAAAAGGTGCTCTGCAGCATTTTACAATAAGTTGTAGCCATATAAAATTAATTCTTACAATCTAGCATAATGAGTTTTTGGGTTTGACCGGTCCAGCCGCTAAAACCAAACCTGCACCGGCGGGAGCGCCTGCTCCCGCGTTCTAAGGCCGGTTGCGCTGCCGTGCACGCATCCCCGCCCTGTCATACCCTGAAATGCTGGCCAGGCCATCCCTCTACTCCCCCGCCATCCTATTCTTCCCCGGCGACGGCAGCCCACCCCGCACCAAAACCAGTGAACCCTCGTACTCCCCTCCACCTACGGCCACACTGCCGCATCTTCCCCGACTCCTGTTCATTCCCGCCCCGAGGCCTCGCCGTCATCCTCCACCTTGGCCGCCATCCAGCCTTGTGAACATAGTGAATCGGGAGAGGACTGTTGTGAGTATGACAATATGGACCCACCAGGTCCACTCCCGAACGGAAGCAAGTGCCTCTTTACTACTCAGATGCACCCCTCGATTTTTTTACTCTAATCCACCATGCTGATATCTGCGACCCACATCATTGTTAACGTACAATTAACGACAAAATTGCACAAGGAGCGGCTGACACATGGTATCCAGCAGCTCCAGTAGTATTTTTTTCGTTGTTTAGACGGAGCATTTGTTTTCTTGAGGATTTGTTCAGATGGAGAAGGGTATAAACTTGGTTGTGCAGTCTTTGTGGCCCGTCTAACAACATGACCATCCAATTGTTTTTTCTTTGGGAAATAGGTAGCCCACCATTTCTTTTTGAAGAAATACCCAACCTAGGCCTATTTGTTTTCTCCGGCTTACTGGGCTGCAAATCTTTCAACACGAGGAGAAATGTATTTCGGCCTGGCTAGAATATGGGTAGTAAATCTTACAAGTAATATGAAATGGGCTGCAAATTCCAAAAATATATATATAGCAAATGGGCAATTAGTTTCTTCTTTCTTTTTGGTCTTCATTGATATTTTATATTTCATTGGATTTTAACATAACATATTATTAATTTATTTTTAAATCAGTTTTAATATGGCTCCTAATTTTGGGATTAAAAATATTTCACACCCCAGCAAAAGTATGGGAATTGTAAAAAAATCGCATATTTTTAGTTCAAAAATTTAACCCTGGTACTCACGAGAAAATGGGCAGCAATCTAAAAATGGAAAATGGGATGCAATAAATTCCATATGAATTAGCAAATGGGTTGTAAATTATAAAAATAATAGCAAATGGGCTGTACACGCCACGGATTTCGTGGCTAACTTGTTTACGCAAGGCTTTGTCAAGTTATAGTCAACACACGATTCTAGGAGCAGTGACTGTTGGATGTCTATCCAACGGCCGACATGCTTCTTTAATCTCTGATCTTCCTGCAGCCGCCTAAACCAGCGCCGATGGGACTGCCTGCACCCTCTTCCCGTGGCCGGCAGTGATGCCGCGCAGCCTTCACCGGCCCACCCTACTCCCTATGCTGGCCTGGCCATCCCTCTACCCACCCGCACCTCCTGTTATTCTCCGGCAACGGCAGCCTCATGTTGCAGCCGAACCAGTCAACCTTCATACTCCCCTCAGCGTGGGCATCCACTGTTGTGTCCTCGCCGGCTCCGGGTCGTTCCATTCCTAGGCCTCATTGTCGTCCATCGTGTTGGTGCTCTAGGCATGGTGTGCTCAACGTGGTCAACATTCAACAAACGACAACATCGGAATAGGGATGTACGTGGAGAGGCTGACAGTAGGGATCCCCATGGTCCATGGCCACATGCAAGCAACTGCCTTCTTATGACGCAAAAAATGTTTCCTCCCCCTGACATCTGGGGACCACCAGCTATATCTTTGCACAGAAGGAATTGTCTCTTTATTACGCGGAAAACAAAACCATTCCTCCCCATCACAACTGGGAATCACCAGATTCGGAGGCTGGCCTATGAGCCTACTAAGTTGACGTGTATGTAGGGCTTTGTTAACTTAGTCAACAAATGATTCTAGCAGCAGTGGCCGTTGGATATTAATTGAACGGCCCTGTTGCTTCTTCAATCTCTGATCTTCTTGCAGCAGCCGCCCAAACTAGCGCCGGGGGGACCGCCTGCTCATGCCTCCCGTGGCCGGCTGTGCTGGCGCGCTGTAAGTGCATCAGGCCTCACCGCCCCACCCTACTCCCACCGCTGGTCAGGCCTTCCCTCTACTCACCCACACATGTTGTCATTCTCCGACGACGACCGACGAACCAGTAAACCCTCGTACTCCCCTCCGCGTGGGAAACAACTGTCGAGTCTTCCCCAGCTCCGTGTCGTTCCCTTCCTAGGCCGCACCGTCGTCCACTGCCTTGGTGCTCTCAGCGTAGCGTGGTCAATGTGCTCAACAAACGGCATCCAACGGAAGAGGACTGTACATGGAGAGGCTAACAGCTGGGTCCATGGCCGCACGCAAGGAAGTGCCTCCTTATTACACGCAAAATAATGATTCCTCCACCTGTAGCAGGGACCCACCGGAAGGTCCTCTGTATTTCATGAAAAATCGTTTCCCCCTGACAACTAGGACCCACTAGCTACATCTTCGCACGGAAGGGAGTGCCCCCTTACCCCTGACAGCTGGGACCCACCAGGTCGAAGCGAAGGTAGCATTATCTGTCTGGTCACGAACGCGTATGTACATAGCGGTCGATCGGTCTCTCTGCAGCGATGTACCGTGGCCGAGTAAGGAGTGGCACATGTTGAAGTAGAGGCGCCAACATAGCATGTCATGCAGTCCCATCTATATCGTCTACTCGTACGTACAACCATGCTTCAAGAAAGTAAATACGGCTACGTACGTACATACGGGAGGGGTCTCTAACACGTACAACGACGTCATCCTGTTCATCGGCAGCCAGCTGGCTAGGTCGTAACAAAGGAAACAACGCCGTGTTCATCGGGAGGCAACCGACTGGGTCAGAATACGTCCTGTTCATCGGGAGCCAACCAGCTTGGACGGAACAGCCGAAACAAGGTCTGGCGTACCACAGAACAGAGGAACCAACCTTCTATTTGACCGCGTATGGTCGAAACAGGGTCCTGTTCATTAAGAAGGGTCTGGCGTACCGCAAAACACAGAAAACAGACTTCTGTTCGAGTGCATACGGTCGAAATGGGGTCCTGCTGATCGGGAGGGTGTGGCGTACCGCAAAACGGAGGAAATGGACTTCTGTTCGAGTGCCTACAGTCGAAACGGGGTCCTGTTCATCCACCATCTACTGCCTCGCTCCAGCCTCCATGGGCTACTGCTCATCCACCATGGACTTCCTCCAGCCTCCACCAGCCAATGTTCATCCACGGGCTACTATTCATCCAGCCTCCACGGCTACTGTTCATCCAGCCTCCACGGGGTCTTGTTCATCCACCCCTAACCGGCTGGGGTGTGGCGGCCTCCTCGGGGTCCTGTTCATCCAGCGGGAACCACCTACTACAACGGGGTCCTGTTCATCCAACCCCCACCGGGAGCTGTTCATCCACAGCCAACCAACCGTCTCGACTCACCACGTCTCGACTCGTTCTACATATCATGCGCGTGGTAGCAACGGTCACTGTTCCTCGAGAGGCAACCCAACACACCGACGGGGGCTCGATCGGCTTCAGTCAGCAGCAACATCGAACGATCGCTCGGGTTGAGTCAGCAGTAGCAGCGAAAGAATCGCTCGGGTTCAGTTAGCAGCCAAGAGATCGATCGGCTTCAGTATGTAGTGGGATCGATCAATTGCTCGGGTTCACTAAGAGAACGCCTCTCTCGATCGGGTTCAGTTATAGCGAACACGGCTCGCACAACGCGCGCGTACGAGAGAGAAACACGCAAACCACGCTGCATCGCTTGGCCCGACCACCCACCGTAATCGGGAACTCCACAAAAATTTCCTCCCCCTCACTTCTACCACGATTTTTTATGTCATGGACGGCCCAAAGAATGTCATGCAGTGCGTCCCCGGCCCGCCCAGGACGAAAAGCCCATTTTTTGTCATGATTTTTTATCATAGAAGTAGGAGCCCACCACATCTATGATGATACATGGTTTTGTCACAATTATCATCATAGAAGTGTCATAACCATGACAGATTTTTTTTCGTTCGGGCCAAACTGTCACGGATGTGTCTTTTTTTGTAGTGGGTAATGGGAGCAACGGTATAGTGAGCATAGTGAGGACTCTGGACGATACCGATGCACACCGGGTTTTGTAAAGTATTGCGAAGCAAAGGTAACATTACATGATAACCGAAGGTTCACTCGGATATCATTCATGTAATCATAGGGACTAATATGGATGTCCACGGTTCCGCTATCGGTCATTGAACGAAGGGGTTTCGTTCATGTCTATGGTTACCAAACCTATGGGGTCACAAGTTTAAGGTAGTCACGATCTGCTGAGTGTTAGTAGGACGGGAGTGATGAGAATATATTTGTGGATTGGTTTCATTAATATCCGGAATACTTCCGAGAGGTTCCGGAAGCATTTCGGGGTCACCGGAAGGGTTTCGGTAATACTGGGTATTACCGATTAATATATATATATATGTGTGTGTGTGTGTGTGTGTGTGTGTGGAAAATGTTTCCGGGGATGATAAATTATATATAATGCTCTGAAAACGTTTAGAACAAAAATATCTTTAATTTAATATTAATGGGCAACTTGGGCCACTAGGGTCCAAGTGGGAAGGCGCCCCCCATTCCTTGTGGGGGGCGGATTGGACAAGTGGAGGAGTCCTACTGCTCCTCCCTCTGGCTGGACGCCCCAAGGAGAGGGTTCCCCTCCTTGGTAGCAGCCCTCCCTCTCCTCTCTAACCTATATATAGTGGAGGTTTGGTGCCCAATTGAACAACACAAGTTTTGGAGCATCCTCTAGTTGATCTAGTGCATGTTCTAGTTGATCTAGTGCACGTTCGAGTCGATGTCCTTTTGATTTTCATAAAGAACCTCCTTATATTCATTTTGGAGTTTTTGTACACTCTAGCCCATTGCATAGAAGTTGCAAGGAGGTTCTTCATGACAGAACAATAGTTGTTCGATGTTATGAAGGAGGTTGTCCATGAAAGAACAATAGTTGTTCGATGTTATGAGCAAAAATGGCATACTCTTATTGTGAATAAGATGTATGTTATGAATATTGATAATAAAATTGAACATCCATAACACTGACGCAAAATGTCGCAAACTAAAAGATTACCACATCTCTATGGCACTCATTTAGTCACATTGGAGAAACTAGCATGGAGAAATTTCGTAGTTGTCAGTTCTATATCCGGCATATCTCGTAGTAGGGGTCCTAAACTAGGCGTCTTGGAGCGATGGTAACACGGACACATGATTTTACCCATGTTCAGGCTCCCTCGAAGAGATAATACCCTACATCCTGCTTTTGATTGTATTCATATGGGGGATAGTACAGAGTACATTATCTACCACGAGATTGTTCTAATGAATATAAGGTTGTCTATTGACTAGCCTGGCCTCGGCTTATATAACATACCGGAGGCCTAGGGTTTAGAAGAGTCATCGTCTTGTGCACCAAGTCTTCAAGAGTCTTACTTATATGCGTCATGGGCTGCCCGAATTGGCCATGAGTGAACCGCCATGGGGGTCCTTAGCCCGATCCAGCTGCATTCCCCACCTTAAGTGCATTCTCCTGTGCTTTGAAGCTCTCCCGGGCCTCAAAATCAATTTTTCCAAGAGCGAGGTCATTGTCACTGTGGTTGATGACTCGGAGGCCTTACGGGTGGCCCGGCTTCTTAACTATAGCTTGGGAGCCTTTCCTTTCAAATACTTGGGCCTCCCGATCTCCTCGAATAATTTGCATGCCAAAGAGTTTTCCCCTACCATGGCGAAGGTTGGTAATAGGGTGCTCCCTTGGCGGGGCAGATACAATACGAGTGCTGGGAAAGTGGCGTTGATTAATGCTTGTCTGTCTTCCTTACCAATGTTTATCATGGGCTTTTATCTTTTATCTACCGGTACGCACGCTGGTTTCGATAAGCATCGGGGTGCTTTCTTCTGGAACTCGGCTGATAATAGACGCAAATACAGATTGGTTAAGTGGAAGCTAATATGTAGGCTCAAGAACCTTGGAGGGTTGGGCATTATTAACACTGCTATTATGAATAGATGCCTCATGATCAAATGGTGGTGGAAAATTATGACCACGGGTGCTGATACCTTATGGTTCTCTATTCTCAAAGCTAAATACTTCCCTTTTTCTAGCCCTATGTTTGCTTCCTCTCGGGGAGGCTCGTAGTTTTGGAAAGATCTTCTCAAGGTTCACCCTTTATTTCAGGCTAACGTCAAGTTTGTGATAGGAAATGGAGTTTCCGTTCGGTTCTGGCGTGACTGGTGGTGTGGAGATTCACCTCTCTTTGTGATCTTCCCTACATTGTTTTTCCTACTGCCCTAACCCGAATATCTCCATCGCGGAGCTCTCGGCTAATAATTGGGACCTTGCCTTCCGACGTTCTTTGTCCCCTGCAGAGTTGGAAGACTGGCAGCGGCTTACTGCCTTCTTCCCCTTGCTTTCGAAGACAGCTGACACGGTGGTCTGGCCCCATGCGTCCTCTGGTCGTTTTTCTACTAAGTCCTTATATTCTAAGCTTATTGGTGGTACCCCCACTAACAGATTTACCCAGATATGGAGGGCTTGTGTTCCCCCCAAAGTGAAGATCTTCCTCTGGCAAGCCTTCAAAGGTCGTCTCCCGGCGGCTGACCAAATTTGTAAACGTAATGGCCCAGGATCGAAGTTTTGTGCCCATTGTGGCGCCCTGGAGGACACGAACCATATTTTCTTCCATTGTGCTTTGGCTAAGCTGGTCTGGAGCTGCATCAGACCATGCTTCACGTGTCGTGTGCACCATCCTCTTTTTTTGAACTTCGGGTCCTCAACAACGGCCTGGTTGGGGTCACTAAGCGTTTATTTTGGGTCAGACTGGGGGCGATTTGCTGGGCCTTGTGGACTACCAGGAACAAATTTACCATCGAGCATGTTTTTCCTGCTAAACCTGCTGACTGCTTATTTAAATCTTGCCTATTCCTGCAGCAGTGGAGATTATTGACTAAGACGGAAGACCGGGACACTTTTGACCTTCTGTTCTCTAAAATTCGGGCCTCGGCGTCTTCCCTATGAAGGCAAGAGCCGGCTGCGTAATTACCTCGATGTCTCTTTTGACTTAGTTGTTGGCTATGTCGTTTTAAGTCGATCCTATTCTCTTCCTGCCTGCGTGCCGTGTTGCTAGCCTGGGTGTCCTGTACCTCTTACTTTCGCGCTTTCTAACTTCGTGCTGCCCTTGGTGGGGCGTGATCGTGTTTGTTGGTTATGTTTGTCTGGAACACTACCTGGTGGCTTTATTTATAAAGTCTGGCGCATGCCTTTCCTCTAAAAAGATCAATTCCATCAATCAACTCGATGAAAACACTAGCGGCGACTCGCGTAGATTGCAAACACAAAAAAGGAAAAAAAATAGGACTCTTTGATCTATCATGTTATTTTTTGAGACAACTTTTGTTGAAATATCGGGCAACTTCATGATTAAATTCAGTAAATAATTCATGAATAGAACAGAGACTAGCAGGCAATAATGTAGCAAGCTAGATTTACAGCCAAACATGCACATCATCATCGCCCGACTTGAATGGAAGACGACTCATGATGACGAAATTGAGCAGTCGCGTAGAGCGCTTCCCAACGATCCAGGCGGTCCGCATTTCGCACATGCACACCTGTCTCGACTGCTCGTCTGCATCTCGGACATCGCCGCTCCCCGTGCTTCCCTCCCCTCGGCCGCTCGCCTTGTCACCCGTTCCCTTCAGGTTGCAGCTGAAGGGCAAACCGAAGTTATTCTTGTGTATCTTTTATGTAAGAATATTTGTATTGTAATTTCATGAATTTGAAATTATTTTCAGAAACATAATATTGTGAGACTTGATTGAGCTATTTGTGTTATTCTTTTGCCATATATGATATGACACTTAGATTAGGCAGATTTTTTTAAAAGTGTGCACACCCTCCTTTTTTTCCTGGGTCCGCCACTGGCTATGAAGAGGTCGGGTGTTGCTCATGTGCTTCGTTTACGTTTGATGCTACATTTTGAGTTAATAAAAAAGTCCTTTATCGAGAGAGAAAAAACCATACACTACACACAACAACAAAAACGATCCTCTCCCGAATACTCATGCTTCCTCTCTGGTGCTATCTCCATCATCCAGTCTTATCACTCATGTTTCATGTCAACAAGCTTTTTGTTTAGCTTTTTTACTTGTATAATGAATCATGTCACGAGACATGTGTGGCCTAAATTAGTGTAGCAGTAGTGTAGCAGGGGCCCTGATACAGTAGTGTAGCAGGGGCGCCTTGCTCTTTTTTTTTTGACAGCAGCAGGGGCGCCTTGCTAGTTAGCAAATGAGTCGACTTTAAAGCATACTACATGAGATAAAAGATATTTTAAACAAAAAAGGACAATAAGATCCGGAAAAGAGCCGAAAGTTAGATCATGGTTCTTTGAAGTCGTCGTTTCTAGCTTCAACTTTTGCACCTCGAATTTTTTAACGTGACTCGGGTAAACAAACCCGTAGAAAAGTAAAGAGGTAAATACACCAGAGGTGCCTAAACTTGTCCGGCACGGTCATTTTAGTGCCTAAACTTGTAAAATGTCAAAAACTGGTGCCACAACTTGTCCATTTGGTTCATATACGGTGCCTCGCTCGTACGCCGCCGTATTTGCTTGTCGCGTGGCCTGACAGCTGGCGTGTGGCCCACGGGTCAGTGGGTGGGAGTATAGGAAGAGTTGAGTCGGACGAGACCAGCGGTTATTTTCCAGAAAACCCCGTAGCTTTTATTAATTATCGCAAAAAAGACTCTCCAACCGCGGGAACTGATTGCCTGCTATATTTGCGCCTATATTTGTCTCTGCTTTCTCACGATCAATCCGAGGCGAAGGTGGCGGAGGTGGTGCGGCACGGCGATCGGCGGCGGATGCGATGGATGACCCTCGCCGTCGTCTTCCAGGCGAAGCAGCTCCTACGTATGGTAAGTCACACCCTTCCAGTTTTCTCTTCATCCCGATTCTCTATTCTTCGTCCATGCGTATGCGTCGGGTAGGGTTTGCCTGCTCTTTTGCCTTGCTTGATCTTCATCTTTCTTCCATGGTATGCGTGATGTGTATGTGGACTGTTGCGGATCAGATATGGGTGCATTGATCCTGATTTTCGCTAGGATTTAATTGGGGTTTTTGAAAGTAGGCGTCTTTCTTGTCAGCAGTTGCTCATGCTTATGTGCGCAACAAATTAGGCTACAATATTTCTGATCTATGATTATTTGTCTTGTTGGTCATTGGTCACTGCACCTCAGATTTGTAGATTGTTCGAACTAATTTTTTCAGAAGATTTGTAACTGAATTTTGTCTTCAGTTATCGTACAGTAAACTGAATTTTGGTGACACCTGATGTACACTTAAACTGAATTTTGGTGATAGGTTATCTACTGAATGTGTGCACTGCACAAAACTGAACATATGTGCTCAGTTTGTGCTATGCAGTACAGATGTACTGAATGTGTGCAGTTGTATGTAAAGTAGTGAATAATTAAGTGTTTATTAAACCAAATAATTATATGTTTAGTAAACTAAATATATGGATGTTGACATGTTGTGTACTGAATAGGTAACTAATTCTTTTGTACATAAGTGAAATCTGTGCTGAATATATGTGCAGCATAGTTATCTGAATATTTGTTCTATTTTAATAATGCAGGGCTATTTGATGGTCTGTTCACAGTTGAAATCCATCACAAGGGATTTTTTTGTGGATCTGGTAGCGACATGAAGTATATAGATCATGAAGTGGACTGGTTTGACTACTGTCAGAGTGATACTTGGTCTAATTTATGGATAGATGATTTCCTTCTCCAACTGAGCCATGACAGAGCAAACTCCAAGATGGATGTGCATTGGTGCCAACCCGATAAATCTTTTTGTGATGGGCTTCACCTGATGTCATGTGATGCAGATATAGTGCTCATGATTGCTGCAACAGTAGAACACAAGAACTTGGTCCTGCTGGTAGACCATGGTGACACTCTGCAGTTACTAAACAATGATGATGATGTGTTGCTGCATGGACTGAATGAACCAACTAAAGTAATAACTCAAGTTAAGTCTGGAAAGGACAAAGAAAATGTTTTCTGGTCTGAAATACCAGAAAGTGCAGGAGGTATTAGTTATATCAGAGCAAAGAGTTTCATCCCATTTGGTGAAGGTTGTAGTTCTGGTGTTGGTAATGAAGAATTAGAGGCTGAATTTGACAACTGCGAGAATGGTGACAATACAAGCTCTGAAGATGATGATGATTTACATCAGAACACAGAAGAAATTGTAACAGACGAGGACTTCTACGAGAGTGATTATGAAGTAGCAGATGGTGATGACGACCTATTTGATAGTAATGTAGATAAAGATGTTGATGATCACAGAGAGAAGGAGATTTTGCCTGATTATGAAGGAGAACTTCCTGAAGATGTCCTAGATGATAGTCACTTGGAACTTTCAAAAGAAGAGAAAGATAAGCTCAAGTATAGGTTCAGCACATTCAATCCATGCACTGATCTTAATGCTCCTGCTTTCAAAGTTGGCATGGTATTTGGTGACATGAAAGAGCTCAGGCTTGCACTGGTTTCCTATAGTGTGAGAAACAGAGTGAAGGTGAAGAAAACAAGGAATACAGCCACTAAATTAGAATTTGCAAGCCAGGATGTACTTGGTATTTGAAGGCAGGCAAAGATAACAGGAGTAGTAGCATTCAGATCAAGAAATATCTTGATAATCACACATGCACGAAAGCTTGGGACCTTAAAGCTCTCACTGCCCCATTTCTGACTGCAAAATTCAGAGGTGAATTCAGAGATAATGAGAAAATGCCTTTGAGGAAGTTTTCGGAGAAGGTGCAGACAGAATATAACATGATTGCTAAGAGAAGTAAGCTAGGAAGGGCAAGAAGAGCGGCAGTTAGGTCGATCAGAGGAGAGGATGATGACCAGTACAAGATGTTGTGGGATTATGGCCAAGAGCTTAGAAGGACTAACCCAGGAAGCAAGTTTTTCTTGTGCACAAAGGAGGTTTTTGACAATAAAACTAAAGAGACAAAAAATCACTTTTCAACACTATATTGGTCATATGATGCGTGTAAGAGAGGGTTCCTTAAGGCTTGTAGACCAATAATTTTCCTTGATGGCTGCCACATTAAAACTAGGTACAAAGGAAATTTGCTTACAGCAGTTGGTGTCGATCCCAATGACTGCATATTCCCCATTGCATTTGGTCTTTGTGAAGTAGAATCGACAAGTAGTTGGGAGTGGTTCTTGGCTTCATTGAAGGATGACCTGAACATTTCCAACTCATCATCTTACACACTAATGAGTGACAAGCAAAAGGTAAGCATTGTTATCTATATAATTTGGTTCTGATATTGTGATTGCAGAAGTTGGTCTAAGTTGACATGAATTTTGTAGGGTTTGATTGCTGCAGTGCAGAAAGTGTTCCCTCATTCTGAGCACAAACATTGTGTGAGGCACATATATCAGAATTTCCACAAAGTACACAAGGGTGAAACATTGAAGAATGATTTATGGGCAATAGCAAGATCTACAAACAAAATTGCTTACCACAAAAACATGGAGCAAATAAAGGAACACAGTTTAGATGCTTACAAGTGGGTTGAGAAGTTGTCTCCAAGAACATGGATAAAGGCTTTCTTTAACCCTTTCTGCAAATGTGACATCCTCCTCAACAATATGTCTGAGGTGTTCAACAGGTATGCTGCAATTTCTTCTTCTTTTTGTTCTCAACAGCATGCCACTTATACCCTGTCTTTTTACATTGATTGAATTTTCTATGCAGCTATATTCTGGATGGAAGAGATCTGCCAATAAAGTCCATGTTAGATTATATTTTCCATAAACTAGCAAACAGGATAGTTGGCAAACAAAGGGAATCTGAGAAGTGGACTGGCCGGCTGTGCCCCAAAATTCAGAAGAAACTAGACAAATATATAGAATGGGCAAAGAACTGCATGGTTACTGAGTATGGGAAAGGTGTTTTCCAGGTTTTGTCTCTGAATAATACATATGTTGTGGATTTGAACATGAACAGTTGTGACTGCAACAGATGGGAACTCTCAGCCATCCCATGCCATCATGCCATTGCATGTTTCAGACATGAAAGGATTGAGCCAGAGAGCATGGTGCATGACTGTTATAGTGTTGAGAACTACAAGAGTTGCTATGGCTGGAACCTTATGCCTATGAGGGACATGAAGCATTGGGAGAAAATGAATGGCATAGATGTATATCCACCTATTTACACAAAAGTCATGGGAAGGCCAAAGAAAAGTAGGAAGAAAGAGCCAGAAGAGAAAAAGGGTAAGGATGGTCTGAAGAAAGTAACAAAACATGGTGTCACTATGCATTGTTCTATATTTGGAACTGCTGATCACAATAAAAAAGGTCACCACAACCATGTAAATGATGAACCAAAACCAAGAGGAGCAGAGGAATCAGAAGAAGAGTATGATGACCCAAGCATCATTGATGTAATTTACTGCCTTCTACATTCGGCCTTTTACATTCATGACTTAATTTACTTTGCTTCCAATGATCATAGTATCGCTGCATTTGCAGAACATTATGCCACATAGAGTAAATCCCATGCTGGATCCAACAAAAACTAAAGATTCCATGGTGTTCATGATGCAGGAAAGGGTAATTTTCTTCTGTACTATAAATCATTTCCTTGCAACACTATGAATAATTTGCTTCCAATGCTTTGAATAATCTCCTTCCAATGCTCATTGCTTTACAATGCAGGAGAGGTTTAGGTCACCAACAATTAGAGATTATGGTCCACTACCTGAATCAAGCTTTATTGCTAATGCTAGGGACTCAATCCCAGTAGGTAGAGTGACTACAACAATGACAAGTGGAAGGGTGAGAAGAGCAGAAGGTGTTGCAGCTGAATCTGAGCAAGGAGCTGCACCAAGACCCAGGAAGAAGCAGGCAAGAGGAGGGTCAATTGCTGCAAGGGGAGGGAGAACACCTGCTGCAAGAGGAGGGACAAATGGTGCAAGGGGAGGGCGAACACCTGCTGCAAGAGGAGGGGCAAATGTTACAAGGGGAGGAAGAACACCTGCTGCAAGGGGAGGGAGAACAACTGCTTCAAGGGGTGCAAGAGGAGGGGCAAATGCCGGAAGGGGAGGGAGAACACCTGATGCAACAGGAGATAGCACAAGTGCTCCAAGAGGAGCTAGAGCTACTGCCCCTGGCTCCTACAACCTTCTCTTTGGAAATGATGGAGCAAGTGCACACCAAGCCCCACACTTCATGCAAGCAGAAGAGGAGGTTCTTGTCTCTATGATGAAGGATGGCCTGATGACCTTCATGATTTCCTCTCACTGTTATAGCCATTTTTCCATCTCACCTAGTTTCCGTTCATGAATGAACTTCTCATGCATCTTAGTTGAGTTGATGAATGAACTGCTCCTTTTGTTCGAGTTAACAGACCAAGATACCAAACAAACCCTTTATGTTTTGCCCTCGTTTCAGATGTACTGGATTTGGTCAAGTTCTGTTTGAAATACTACTATCCATGTTATCACTGGAAATCCTCTTCTCACTGTGAAGTTCTATTTAAAATGCTGTTGTTTATGTTATCACTGTGAAGCTATATTCCAAATGGTGTTGTATATGCTATCACTATGAAATTCTCTGTTCATCTCTGAACATTAAGAATGCTCTTGCCAAGGTCTTATTTATATGTGAATATGTACGCAATCTACAAGCGCATTACAGAGTACAAGTGCATTACAGAGTAATATGCAATCTCTGTGTATTTTATATTTGTTTGAAATCTGTGTGAAATCTATCATGTTGTCAGCAAGGTTTTCGAGTCAGACGAGCCGGCGAGCCGTTCTGGGTCAGCAAGGTTTTATATTTCAGAGTAATATGCAACTGAAAATTCAATTCTCATAAGCCACATTTCAAATAACAGGGCAGTTACATACTTTGCCATTTAAACATAGATCATGTTCAAAATACAATTTCATTTCCTCTTACCAAACTCATCTCTTTACTCAATCTCTTTCTAATTCTTCCCTGCTACTGGTAACAGAATGACACACAAGCCAACACACATACTAATGGCAAGTACCAAAATCCTATGTATGCACATCATTTGCTCCTTATTAATCCTAGCAATGACCTTCTTCTCCCTATCACAGTGCTTCTCAGCCTCCTTCTCAAGTTCTTCCTGCAACAGCTTGTTCTTCATAGCCAGATCACAAATGATTGTCTTTGCCCGGCCATCCCATCTTGGATCTATCCACTTCACATATTCGCAAGCCCTGAAATCCTGAAGATGTAAAAAAGTACTCAGTGTGAAAGACAGGAACCTTACATTTGCTCGAAGCCAAATCATACAAGCCTCTGAAATGTACCTCATATTGGCAACCCAGCAACCTTCAGCCATAGGCCATGCCTTCATTTGCAACACGGCGAGCAGGGGAGCAGGGGGAACATGGCGAGCAGAAAGAAGAGGCCTCTAGAAAGAATGGGGATCATCACCTGACCGCTACTTTGCTTCCACTCCTCCTTGATGTGGTTCTGACCACCAGCGCCGGCCATCTCACTGAGCATCAGAGGACAAGGGAGAGCAGAGAAATAACACCGATGGCCTCGCTGCCTACTCTCGGTCAACAGCTCGCCGCCGGCGACAAATCAACTACATCTGCCGTCGCCGCCGGCGACAAATCAACTACATCCGCCGCCACCGGCGACAAATCAACTACATCCTCCCCGCCGCCGCCTGCATAGGGTTAGGGATTTGGTTTCGTGTTTTCTGAATCGAGGGCGGGTGGTTTGGGTATGGACGGTTATACAGATCAAGGACTTTTTTGCGATAATTAATAAAAGCTCCGAGGGTTTTCTGGAAAATAACCGCTGGTCTCGTCCGACTCAACTCTTCCTACACTCCCACCCACTGACCCGTGGGCCACACGCCAGCTGTCAGGCCACGCGACAAGCAAATACGGCGGCGTACGAGCGAGGCACCGTATATGAACCAAATGGACAAGTTGTGGCACCAGTTTTTGACATTTTACAAGTTTAGGCACTAAAGTAACCGCACCGGACAAGTTTAGGCACCTCTGGTGTATTTACCTCTAAAGTAAACATGCACAAGTTGGACTAATTTGGAAAAGCCGTTTGAGCTGCCTAGCTCAATAGGCGAGACACACTCCTTGCATGGCCAGCTATCGAACCGCTAATTCATCACCGAAAAAGACTAGAATCCATAAGATTGAAACAGAAGAACCGCTAATTAATATTGCTTGAGACTCAGGATGGTTTTGAAGACTCCGACCAGCACCCCGGCGATAGAGAGCACAGCAACGATGTTCTTGAAGTACTTGTACAAGAACTTATGCACGACGATCCGCACAGGCCTGCCACGCTTGTAATCATCAATCTTCTTCAGGATGTCGAAGTAGCGGCCGCCGAGGCGCAAGTGGCAAGCGAGGCCCTTGAACAAGTCTAGCATCTCTTGGTTGCTGAAGAAGCTACGCACGAGGTGCTTAGCTCTCAGCTCGTGCACGTCCTCCTCCTTGTCCATGAGCATCGCCAGGAGTGAGATATAGGAGCTGATGGTGTAGCCATCGGACGGCCAGCCGGTGGACGTGCACGCTTCGAGCGCTGCCATGTTGACGAGCCAACTAGCAGTGTAGTCGTTCAGGAACAATTGTGTCAGGGAGAGCTCACCAGCGAGGTATCCTTTCCGGATGCTCATGTCGAACCATCTCTTATTACTGGCCGTTAGCTGGACTCCGATTTCCGCGAGCTCGATTGCACTGCTCGCTAGCGCTAAGTGTTTGACAAATTCATAGTTAGGATATGTGGGAGGCATGTTGCCTATGAGATAATACCGGAGGAACCCGAGGAGATGTGGTGGCCTGTACCTCCTGAGTTCATCCTCGGGAAACCTTGTTAGAGTGGAGCCAGCGTCAAAGATGAACGCCATGGAGGCAACGAACTGACACACAGGAACATGGGTAAAGGTCATGAGAGCCTCGAGCACCAACCACGGGAGCTGGTTCTCCAGCATAAAGATGTCCCTCAACATGCAAGGCCCCGTGGATAGGACCGCCCGGTTCGCGAACAATGCGAATTCTGCATTGATAGAACCATCATTATGCTGCACCAGGCCGTGCATATACTGCAGCAGGAAGCAACCATCCAGGAACATCATCGCCGCAAACTCCACGTCGCCGAAACGCGTGACAGCGTCGTCGACGTAGCAACCACGGGCTTCTGCGGCGATGGTGAGGATCTTGCCGTAGACTTCCTCAACCGGGTGGTCTGACTTCAAGCAGAAGTGGTGAGCCGCCGCGTGCTTCACCTCCTCCGCTTCTTGCAGATGGGGTAAACCATGGTGGTACGGCCCGAGGGCCACGAAGCTCGGGGCGATGTAGCGGTCGTGTTTGCTAACGAAACGCAGGCCTGGAGGGAATTTGTGGATCTTGGTCCTAACCCGGGAAAAATCTGATTCAAGTCTCTCAGTCGTCTTCCTCACCAGCTCTTGGATAGGTATCAAGGTTTCGGTCGTGGCCGCGTCCATTGCCTGGCCTTGGGATCACGTGGTGCATGCTATATCGGACTCAAGAGAGCCATACACATCACTATATTGCAAGTCTCATCTCCTCGCTTGGGCTACTCCGGAGAAAACCCCAGATCTTGGTTTCTCAAATCACACGATGCTTGGCGCGGTTCTCCCTTCTAGGGTCATCGTTTTGGAGCAGCCGCTAGAGGGGTCGAGAGGTGGAGCGGCCCCGTGTATAGCACGTCGATGACGGTGGGTCTCGGCGGTATGTCACAACATAGTCTCGTAGGCGGATTCGTCTTGATGGACGAGCACAGGGCGATGGCGCTGTTTGGCGTCGTGGCGGCGTCGACGGCTGGCCTAGCAAGGATAATGCAGATCTCTACATTGAAGATGGGTCGACTATTCGATGGTGGTATCAGGCTTCTGAAGCGTGTGCAGGTGCGTGCTTAGGATCTGCTGAACCGGATGTGTGCTCCCGATACGCCATGTGGGCGGCTCGATGATGACCCCGGTTCTGGATGGTGGGGGCATTGTAATGGCATCTCACACTGTTGAGTTTGTAGGTGTGGAGTGGTGGTTTCTGGTTGTTTGATGTATATTTTTGTTAGATATTTGTTTAATAAGAATTTAATAAAGATGTTTATGTGCATCTTTTGATGCAGAGACTAGAGTTTCAACCTCATTTTCTAAATAAAAAACTGTGAGTTACTTTAAAATTTTGAAAATATAATAGTGAATTCGCTCTTATCTTCTATTCCCTCTATCCCTAAGTATAGTGTGTATTAGCTATTTTTAGAGTCAAATTTAATCTTTAACCAAGTATACAGTAAATTTTATCAACATCTAGAAAACCAAATTGGTACCAATAGATTCATTATAAAATATAATTTCATAAGATATATATTTGGTATTGAAGATATTTATATACTTTTCTCCATGTAATAAATTTGGTCAAAATTTGTGAATTTAACTCCTTAGAAAACTAATGTGTACTGTATAATGGAAAAATGGGAGTACATTGTATTACTAATTACACCATTTATAGGAGGTCAGATTACCCTCGTTTAGTAAAACTGAACCCCGATTCTGTTTATAAGCATTCCAACCCATTTTATATGGTGGGACCCACTCATCACGTGATTGGCCATGATGACAGGGCACACAACTGAGGTACAAGGAAAAGCGACTCAGCGCTCTGCTCTCCCCCTCCCACCCGCCTTGGCTCCCCCGCCGTGCGTCACTCCGACGCCGGCGTCCACCTTCCCGCCGCCAGCCGCTCCGGCTTCGGCGGCCACCTCCCCTCTTCCGGTCGCTCCTCCGGCCGGGGCGCGCCCTTGTTCCCTGCTGGTTGTTCGGTCTCTTCGGCATCAGATCTGGCTGCCATGGCGGGCAGTCCGTGCTCCGTGACGTCCTCATTCCATGGGGAGCGGCCTGTCGTCTCGGGCCTTGGCCTCCCGTCGGCATCGGACGGCTCTGCTGCGGAGGAGGTGGGCGCTGCTGGGGTGCCGACGGTGGGCACCTTGGCGGCGCCGACGCGCAGGATCGCGCCATGGCAGGAAGCCCCAGCTTCAAAGCGCACGCTTTGGAAGCGCCGTCGCGAGGCTGGTCCATCGGTGGGGGAGGGGGGACCCTGCTCGCCGCCTCGGAGGGAGGTGACGCCGGAGATGAGAGATCGGTGCTTCAAATGCTTGGAGAAAGGACACTTTCTGAAGGATTGCACGAACAAGGTCGTTTGCCTTCGGTGTGGTTTGTCGGGGCATGTCGCGAGTCAGTGCAAGCGGCCCCGCAGTCCGTCGCTGGTGGAAGAGCTCAGGAGAGATGCGGCGGCTAAGGTGGCAAGGAGGTCGTCGGGTGTTGGTGTGGCCGCGGCTCTGGGTGTGTCCAGGCAGGGCGCGGCCGCGCCGCGCGCTGTGTCGCCTTCCCCTCCTCCACTCCGTCGGCTCGAGACGCGGGCAGCGTCGCCGTTGGGTGGTCATCGTCGGACGGAGCCGAGGCTTGAAGTGCAGGCGGATCTGGAGATGTCTCTGTCGGATCTGTGCATCGTCAGGAGGTCCAGGGCCATGGCGGAGCTTGAGGGCAGACTGCAGCATGCCATGGTCGTGTTTGTGAGCGATGACAGGTCCGGGCTCTTGCCGGAGCTGGTTCGGCAAGCGCTGCAGGCAAGGTTGGGCATTGCTACGGACAGAGTTTCAGTGCATAAGTTCTAGCCGGAGGATTTTCTTGTGGTGTTTGTGAGCAGGGAAGATAGGAACAAAGTGGGTCTGTGGTCAGTGATCGAGTTTGATGGGTGCAGGCTCTCTTTCCGGCAATGGATCAGGCAGAATCAGGCGGTCTTTGCGGCGCTGAGGACCAAGGTCAGTTTGGAGCTCGAGGGCATTCCTCCGCACGCCTGGGAGCTGGATGTGGTCGAGAGCTTGTTGGGAGCCTCCTATTTCATTAAGACGGTGGCGCCGGAAACGTCGTCAAGGGCGGACCTGGCCTCCTTCAAGCCGCTCGCCTGGACGGCGGACCCGGAGATGATCCCAACGCGGAGGTGGCTGGCGGTGCCGGAGCCAGAGGAGCAGAGAGATGTGTTCCAACCCAAAACGCTGCAATACAAGGTGCTCATTCACCTGGATTCCGTCACCACCTTCCCAGAGGGAGAGGAGCCTTGGTTCCTTGGCGGCAATTCATCGGGAAGCGGGCAAAGTGGGCTGCCGGGTTCGCCGCCGGAGATGGGAGGAGGGCCGAACACGCATCGCTGTGTCTGGCAGCATGGAGTGCGAGACACCAGGGGTGATAATGCGGGTGGAGGGGTTGGATCGGCGGCTGGCCGGTCTTACGCCGACGTGGTTCATGGTGCAGGGAAGACGATGGACTGGAAGATTCCTCCCATGGACCCGGTGCTTCAGGTGGGGCCATGTGGGTCAGTTGCTACGGTGCGGGATAGGCTGTCTTTGCGTCAGTCTGCTTTTGACCGGTTGGGTGATCCTGGTGCGTTGGAGGTGGAGACCGTGGTGGACAAGAGTAATTTGAACCCGCCTGGCGCGTTGGAGGTGGAGACCGTGGTGGACCAGAGAAATTTGAACCCGCCTGGCGCGATCATGGTGGAGACCGAGGTGGTTCAAACGGATTTGATCCCGGCTGGCGCAATCGTGCCGATCCCGGAGTTGCCATTGGTCAGTTCGGCGAAGCAAGTGGTTGGGTTGGTGGTTGCGCCTGACAACGGGGGGCCCGCGCTCCTGGCCACACAGGCACGGCTCTCGGTGGAGAATCAACAGGAGAGGTTGGAACCTACTGTGGGTGGGGCCGAGGAGGCGGTGGAGGTGTCACCTCATGATGCGAGATAGCTGCAGCGTGTGGCGGTAGGGAGGCCAAATCAGCCTTTGGTTGTGGCCAGGGAGCTGGAGGCGTGTGTGGCAGGTTTGGGCGCAGAGGATCCGACACCCCTGCCGCTGGTGGTGCGGCAGGCTGGCCCGCGGCTCTTGGACTCTGCGAGTGGAGACAAGGGGGCCTTGGGGGTGGAGCCATCAGCGGCGCCCCGGCTGCATGTGGCGGACAGCTCAATGATTGGGCATGATCCTCCGACATGTGTGGACGTGCAGCGACAATTGGCGAGTCCGGAGGAGGGGCTGATGGAGCAGCGCCAAGTGGCCAGCGCTCATGCATTTGAGTCGGGGCAGTCGATTCCTGACGTAAATTCGGACATGCAACAGAGGGAAGAGGCTGGGAATGGGGGTATGATGCCCCAGGAAGTGATTGTGTTTGGTAAACTTAAGTGGTTCTGCAACGCTTTGGTGAAGAAGCTCGCACCTCCGCTCCTTTTGGAGGTCCAGTCGTCCCTGCGTCCGGAGGCTGAGCCTTTCACACCCCGGCGTGCCACTAGGAGTGCGAGGAGGGCACAGCCTGCCAAGACCAAGGCTTCTCAAGCTGAGAATGTTCTAATGCGGGTTCTTGGTATCGTGCCAGAGGACTTGGAAGGCCACGATGACAACATCGCAGAGTTAGCAGAGATCTTTGAGTCTCCCCTCAAAGAGCAGCACATTCGGGTCATTGCGGCCCTGTTCGGCAAGGAGATGCCACCGGCGCATGCGAGGGGTGCCACTACGTCCGTGGTTGTGGGGGAGGCCTGAGTGGTTGGTTGGTTTATGGGGTGTGTACCGGGATTCTTATGGATTGGAATTCTCGTGTACTCTCTTGGAATGTGAGGGGTCTTAATAACCCTGCTAAAAGGAATGCGGTTAGGGATTATGTAACAGATGCAAAGGTGAACTTGGTGTGTCTTCTAGAGACGAAGTTAGATGTACTTGATACATATTTGGTGATGCAATGCATTGGGCCATCTTTTGATGGTCTTGCTTATCTCCCGGCGATCGATACGAGGGGTGGTATTTTGCTTGCTTGGGATAGCTCATACATGGAGATTGACAATCTAACTCGGGACTCTAACTTCCTCACGGGGCGCGTGTGCAACAAGGATGGATGGGATTGGTGGTTATCCGTGGTTTATGGTCCCCAAGGGGATGAGTTGAAGATTAAATTTTTGGTGGAATTGCAACATAGAAGAGATGCTTGCCCGGGACCTTGGATGGTCCTTGGAGACTTTAATATGATTCTATGGGCGGAGGAGAAGAATAACACTAATCTTAATAGATCTATGATGAGGAGATTCAAGGCGTTTGTGGATAACAATGAGCTCAAAGAACTTTACATGCATGGAAGGAGGTTCACGTGGTCCAATGAGAGGGAGAACGTGGTGATGACCAAGATCGATCGGGTTCTTGTGTCGGTGCATTGGGAGCTTTACTATCCGGATGTTTTGTTGCAAGCTCTTTCCACTAATATTTCTGATCACGCCCCGTTGCACCTCTCCACAGCGGCTCCTTTCTGCGCTAAGAAGAGATTTAGGTTTGAGTTGTATTGGACGCGGCTTGAGGGGTTCGAGCAGGTAGTGCAGGAAGCTTGGGTGTGCGCAGAGGAGATCAGCGACCCTTTTAAAATATTGGATGCATTGTTAAGGAACACGGCGATAGCCCTTCAAGCTTGGGGTCAAAGGACGACGGGGAACATTAAGATCCAAATTGCCATTGCTAATTATGTCATCCTTAGGCTGGACAAAGCAATGAAGTCTAGGGCCCTGACTTGGTTGGAGAGGTGGTTGAGGAGGTCCTTAAAACACGCTATGCTAGGGCTGGCCTCCCTACAACGTACGATCGAGAGGCAAAGATCGAGGCTCAAATGGATCAAAGAAGGCGATGCGAATACGAAGCTCTTTCAAGCTGTGCTAATGGACGGAGGTGTAAGAACTTTATACCCCATATTAGACATAATGGTGAGCTGATCACGGATCAAGTTAGGAAGGAGGAGATCTTCTCGGAGGTTTATGAGCGACTTCTTGGGCAGGCCAATGCCCGGGAGGTTGAAGTGGACCTTGACTTCCTTGGTTTGGAAGGCATTGACCTGTCGGAGCTTGATGGGATGTTTACGGAAGAGGAGGTTTGGAACACGATCAAGGACATGCCACCGGATCGGGCTCCGGGTCCGGATGGCTTTATTACTGCATTCTACCAAAAAGCTTGGCATATCATTAAGAGGGATGTGATGGCAGTGATCATGAAGTTATACGTGGGAGATGGCCGGGGTTTTGGCAAATTAAACCGAGCACATATCGTGCTCATTCCAAAAAAACCCGAGGCGGAGGAGGTGGGAGACTTTAGGCCAATTAGCCTAACCCACAGCGCGGCCAAGTTGTTCGCAAAGATGCTTGCTAATCGTGCGCAGAGAAGAATGAAGAGATTGTTGAATCGAACCAGTCCGCGTTCATTTGTGGGAGGCACCTCCACGATAACTTTCTCTTGGTCCGGCAAGTTGCCAGGAAAATTCATGCTCGAAAGGAAGCGGGAGTGTTTTTGAAGTTGGACATCTCACGAGCTTTTGATTCCCTTGCCTGGCCGTTCTTATTTGAGGTGATGCGTAGGAAGGGTTTTGGTACCAAGTGGTGTCAGTGGATTGCCATTCTCTTGAGGACCGCAAGCATGAAGGTGATCGTGAATGGGGTGCCAGGTAGAAGCTTTGTGCACGTGAAGGGATTAAGGCAGGGGGACCCAGTTTCACCTCTTCTCTTTGTGATTGCCATGGATGTCCTCTCGAAGATGATGATTCGCGCTGCAACCATGGGCGTCTTGAGTGCCTTCACTGGCATTGCTCCACACCAAGCAGTGTCAATTTATGCCGATGATGTGGCTTTATTTGTCAAGCCACGGCTCATGGATCTCTCTCTCTCGTTCGGTCGGTTCTTACGGTGTTTGGGGAGGCATCGGGTTTGAAGGTGAATTACAACAAATCTCTGGCGATTCTGATACATGGGGACAGTGCGGACAAGGATCGGGTTGAGTCGGTGTTGCAATGCCGCATGGGTACCTTCCCATGCAGATACCTGGGGCTGCAATTGGCCATTAGGACGCTCACTAGGGCTGAGTGGCAGCCTATGTAGGACCAAGCAAAGAGCTTCGCGCCGGCGTGGCAAAGGGGACTGATTCACCGGCCGGGTCGTCTAGTGCTAGTGAAATCGGTCATCGCGGCTAAACCGATTCATCACTTTATGGTGGCGGAGGCTCCTGTTTGGGTGTTGGAAGAGATCGAGCAATGGATGAGGGGTTTCTTTTGGGCTGGTAAGGATAAGGCCAATGGTGGGCAATGTCTGATTGCTTGGGATGCGGTTTGCAAACCTACTTGCCTGGGTGGTCTAGGCGTTCAGAACCTGCAGCTGCAAGGGCTCGCACTGTGGGTGAGATGGGAATGGTTACGTAGAACGGACCCTGAGAGACCATGGCAAGGGCTGCCGATGACGGAGGACAGAGATGCCCGCGCGGTGTTTGATAGCCTTGTGAACATTTCGGTGGGGGAGGGCACTAAGGTTCTGTTTTGGCGGGATCGATGGATCCATGGTTTTTCTGCCAAGGATATTGCACCATTCATTCATTCCAAGGTGGAAACGAGGACAGTTAACAGGAGAACGGTAGCGGACGGCTTGGAGAACGGGAGGTGGCTGCTAGATATATCAGGGGAGCTCGGCTTTGGTGACCACATGCAGCTCATTCATCTCAACCTAGCTATAAGCACGGTACAGCGTGACGTCTCGCGACCGGACACCTTTTCGTGGCTTGCAGACCCGTCAGGTCTCTATACTGCTCGGTCGACATACCAACGGCTTTGCCTTGGTGCAGTTCTGGTGCCTTATGCCATTTGCATTTGGAAAAGTTGGGCTTTGCTCAAGTGTAAAATCTTTGCTTGGTTGGCGGTGCAACATCGCATTTGGACCTCGGATAGGCGAGCGAGGCATGGGTTGCAAGATCGGCCTTCGGCATGCTATACGTGCCTTCAAGAGGAGGATAATGCGGAGCACATATTAGTCCAGTGTGTGTACGCTAGGGAGGTGTGGCATATCATGTTTGATGCTTTGGGTTTGCAGGCAACCATTCCGGTCGCGTAGGATCACCTCTTGGATTGGTGGTTGGCACAACGTGCAAGATGGAGCCGTGATGCCAAGAGGGGTTTTGATACGGTCGTGATTGCAGTTATTTGGGCGCTTTGGAAGCAGCGTAATGCGAGAGTCTTTAATAGGACCAACCAGCAGTTGAATGCGCCGGAATTGGCTAGTTCCGTCATTGGGGAGTTGAAGGAGTGGAAGGCGGCCGGCCTAGGAGGAGGACGTTTTTCTGGTTTTTGTGAGACAGTAGGCTTACATTAGCTAGGGGGTGTGTGGGGGTGTTTGCCTAGGGGGTGTGCCTGTATTCACCCCTAGGTCTCTTGTACATTGCTTTTTCTGCTCTCTTCTATAAAAGTAAGGCACGCTTTTGGCGTGCTCTTGAAAAAAAAGACAAGGCACACAACTGAGATATGTATTTAGTCGAGGTGTTTCCAGTATCCAAGTCCAACCGATAAGGTCAGCCAATGAGGAATTATATACTCAGCCGGGTATTCTTGTCCCATCTTAGTCCTCACCATCCCCGTACCCAGTGCAAAGATAAGAAAAACCTCTTCCAAATTCCATTGGGTTTCTCATTCTTGCAAAAAAAACGACAGCCGTAAGTACCACACTATATATCAACAATTCAACCATTGGGGTTAGACTAGGTCCGGTTTTTTTTGGGGGGGGGGAGGGGGTTGGGCTCAGCCGCGCGGGATTTTTGGGTGTTCTTTTTGAAGCAACTATGCATGGAGATAGGAGACTGAAATTGCTAGTTATATGGGCGATACAGTAAAGCTATGGTTTATGGAGCTCGACAATACATTTGGACCGACTACCTTGTGGTGGAGATTAATGTTAGCACATCCTCTTTTTCTGATATGATAGAATAAATATCCAGAAGAACATAGGTAACAGTACACGTTGCCACCTTAACTAAGGGCATGGTCGCGTGGGCACCTTGACATCGTGGCAAGGCTTTATGGATGGTGGTGCCGTTGTACATTACACGCCTCCTACTTTGTCGAACTGCCGATCATATCTCTCTACCCGTCCGCATGGATGCAGCCACAAGATCTTCCGAATGTCCGGTGCACAGTCCACCCTCTGTGTTGATAGTCATGAAATCGCGGCTGCCGCTGACGCCTACTATGAGAACATCCTGGGAAAGGCTCCGCAGCGCGACTTTGGTTTGGACCTCGGCGCACTTGACCTAGCCAGCTTCGACGCACTTGACCTAGCCAGCTTCGATCTCCAACACCTTGAGGATCCCTTTTCCGAACTGGAGGTGGGCAACATAATCAAATCCATGCCCAAGGACAAGGCTCCCGGCCCGGATGGCTTCATCGGACGATTCTATGCCACATGTTGGGATATCATCAAAGGGGACTTCATGCGCGCATTGGATTGTTTCTACAGAGGAGATGTCCGTGGAATGCAGGCCATCAACAAAGCCTTGATCACCTTGCTGCCTAAAAAAGATGGGGCGATCGAGCTGGCTGGTTTCAGGCCCGTTAGCTTAATCCACGGTGCCGTCAAGATCTTCGACAAGATTCTTTCAGTAAGGGCCACCGCTGACCTCCCAAGGCTAGTGGGGATGCACCAGAGTGCATTCATACGTGGGCGATCGCTCCACGACAACTACATGCTCGTCCAATGCATGGTCAGGAAGTTGTACGCGTTGAAGCAGCCGACTCCACTGATCAAACTTGACATATCTAAAGCATTTGACACGATCCAATGGGCTTTCATCATGGAGGTTTTGAGGAAACTGGGCTTTGGGCAGCAGTGGATGTTCTGGATCGCCGGCCTTTTATCTACTGCATCAACCAGAGTCCTAATAAACGGCAACCCAGGAGCGGCAATTGCCAACCGCATGGGCCTGAGACAAGGCGGATCCCTCTCCCCCATGCTCTTCATCATGATGATGGAGCCGCTCCACCGCTTGTTCTCCTTGGCGGACAGAAGGGGAATGCTCACGCCCCTCACCAGGCAGGGCTCAAGCCAGCGGGTGTCCTTCTTTGCGGATGATGTTGTTCTCTTCGTCAAACCGGAGATCACTGACCTGCACATATGCAAATCAATATTTGGGCTGTTCGGTGGAGCCTCTGGCCTGCGGATTAACATGACAAAGACTGCCGACATGCCAATTCGATGCTCGGACGAGCTAACGGAGCGGATCTCTGAGATTTTGGGCTGCCAGATTGGACCGTTTCCTTGTCGCTACCTCGGCCTGTCGTTGAGTCTGCGACGTCTTACTGCGGCTCAGCTTCATGATCTGGTCAATCAAGTGGCCGTCAAATTGCCAACATGGAGAGGAGCATCTCTCGCGGTCAGCAGCCGGCTAATCCTTGTTAAATCCGTGCTATGCGCAATCCCGATTCATGCCATGCTTGCCCTGAGCCTTCCCCCAAGGACGATCAAGGCAATCATCAAGATCTGTAGGGGTTTTCTCTGGTGCGGGAAAGAGGAGGCTAACGGTGGACAATGTAAAGTGGCTTGGAGGAATGTTTGTGCGCCCAAATGGGCTGGAGGCCTAGGCATACCGGATCTTCACTGGCTCAACTTCGCGCTCCAGGCACGCTGGGCATGGCTACAACGTACGGACAGTTCACGCCCATGGAAAGGCTTTGATATCAGAATCTCTGAAGAAGCGCGTTCAATCTTTAGAACAGCCACAATCACACATGTGGGAGATGGCAAGGAGGCGCTGTTTTGGGAGGACCGATGGCTCCAAGGTTTTAGGGTCCAAGAGCTGGCTCCAAGAGTATATGCGAGGATCCCGCGGCGCGTTCGGGAAGTCAGAACAGTCCATGATGCTATACAAGGTGGATCCTGGGCACTCGAGGTCGGACCGGACATAGATGAGGAGACATTGCAGGAAGTCCTCCTCCTTTGGGACAGGACGGCGCCAACCATGCTTACAGTGGATGCGCGAGATCGGGTTCGGTGGGCCTGGGAGGATGACGGCAGCTACTCGGCGCGATCGGCGTACGCCTCCAAATTTTGGGGCCTCGAGGTAGCAGCTTATGCGGACATGGCCTGGAAATCTAAGGCCCCTTTATAGTGCAGGTTCTTCAACTGGCTTGCCTCACGGAATAGATGTTGGACCTCGGATCGCTTGGCGCGGCGCGGCCTCCCTCATCAGCCGGCATGTCCCTTCTGCGACCAAGACGTGGAGACGATTAATAACATTCTTGTGTCGTGTGTCCTTGCGAGGTCAGTATGGCATATGGCGCTCGAGGCCTTGCGCAAGCCGCAGTGGATGCCGACGCCTGATGCGGAGTTGATACCTTGGTGCAATTCTTGCACGGCGACAGACATAAAGGCCAAGGATAGCGGCACCATACTATCTCTAGGACTATGGGAACTATGGAAACATCGAAATGCCATCGTCTTCGATGGAGCGACTCCCTCCGCTAAGGTCGTGATTGCCAACATGGAGAAAGAAGGTAGAGCGTGGAGTACCGCTAGCCTCCTCAAAGGTGATTTCGCCACCTTCTTCGGAGGCCTAGCTAGGTGGGTTAGAGAGAGTAGTTAGTTCTCCTGAATAGATACTTCCAGGGTGTGGACTCTTGCATGTAACATGATGTAAGAATGCTATGTGGATGGGGCTCTTTCTCCCCACTCCCTTCTTTAATATATGATACGCACTCTCGTGCGTATTCTAGAGAAAAAAAAGATCTTCCGAATGTCTCGGATGTGTGACTTGATCCTATTTCTAGCAACCTTTTAGCAAGTTTTATTAATCGATAGCATTGAAGGATTTACAATGAGACACAACCTTTTAGCATTTTTCTTTGTATTTAGTACTCAAAAGTGAACGTGAAGGGGTCATTTCAACTTTAGAAACTGGACTAAGTGCACCCCTCATGTTTTTTTTCTAAAGCAACTAGATCAACGTCGAGATCACTCTAGCGACCGTTGTTTTCTTCTCCAGCTCTAATTACTGAACTTTCACAGGTTTGATTACTTGCTAAACATGGCACATACATGCAGGCACATGCTCGCCACATGACATAACCTTTCTTATTTTCTGTTCTCTAACCACCACACTACCCTTACTTCCATTGTAAGTTTTGTTATACTAGTCAGGAAAGCTATGGACGATAATACAAAGTCAGGCTAGTGCGGATTGCTTGGGTACCCTTTCTGTGATATTGCTCTGTGGAATGCTCTTACGATTTCTCTCAACTTAGGTACCCAAAATTCAAACGGAAGGAAGATATTGATTCTATTTATAAGGGCACGAATAATGGTTAGATAGTCTTATCTTAAACCCGTCATGTAATTAATCCAGAGAATACAATAAAAAATGTTGTACAACGGATTATCTCTTAGTTTTATCTCTCTCGAAATAGACTTTTCCTCGCTTTATAAATAAAGTCACCATCATGTCCATACGACAAGTTTAGAGCATCTCCAACAACTGCCCTATTTTAGGGCACCGAAAAGCCTTTGAAGTAAAATTTATGGCATCAAAAAGTGATTTTTTTTTGGGCACGACAAAGTGGTGTCTGTGATAGCTGCCCTATAACGGGGCACCAAGTATGGCACAATCACGCCAACAGCTACCCTGAAATATGGCAGCTGCACGACAGCCACATATCTAGTTCTTCATCTCTATTACATACGTATACAAATATCAAATGCAGCTCAATGAATTCAAAACAAACTAACAAATTATTACATAGTTCATCAAATTACTACATAGTTCGTCAAATCCACGACATAAATTGTTCATCAAACTCAACAATAAAGTTTAGCACACAATACAACAAAGTTCATCACATAAATGCAACAAACATAGAGATAAAATTAGACCTGTTGTCTCCCATGCCATGCCCATCACTCCTCCATGAGATTTTTTTTTAAGATCTTCGCGCGTATCAGCATCTCAAATGCCATGGTACACCTCAAGAAAATGTCGGTATCGGCCTTACCTCCAACTCGGCCGCACTGGTCGTCCCATGAGGTCATAGATACTGTAGTACAAATCATGTCCATACTCGTTCTAAATGATCATATTATGCAAGATCACGCAGGCTATGATGATGTACCAAAGGATATCTTGATTCCAAAATCTAGTCGGTCCACACACAATAGGAAATTAGGATTGCAAGATCCCAAAAGCCCTCTTCACGTCTTTTTTAGCAGTCGCTTGAGCATTATGAAAGTGAAGTTTTTTACCATGGGGGCTTAAAAGTGACTTGACAAAAGTAGCCCACTTCGAGTAAATCCCATCCGCAAGGTATACCCAAGTTGTATGCGCGACCATTTGCTTGGACGTTCACCAAGATAGTTCCACATTGGCTAACTCTGTAAAGAGGGTGTGATCGGTCATTGCAACATCCAGACATCCCAAAATAGGCACGCCAAATCCATGCCTCCTGATTGGTCGCGACCTCAAGAATGATAGTGGTATTCTGCTTGCATCCTTTGAACTGGCCATGCCATGTTGCAAGGCAGTTCTTCCATTTCCACGGCATGCACTCAATGGATCCAAGCATGCCCGGAAAGCCATGGGCTTTGTTCATCTCCAAAAGTCTCATTGTGTCCTCGTCATTGGGTGCTCTCAAATACACTGGATCAAACACTTCCACCGCCCTCTTCGCAAATTGTTTGATGAAGAAGATTGAGGTGAAAACGGCTATGGAAGTACCACCGTCAACGCTTGGAAGGTGATTGCGCTGCCAAAAATCACCAATGTTGTGCCATCGACACCACGCGAAGCTCGTCGTCGATCAGCTCGATCGCGGCTGTCGGGCGGCAAGCAGTGGTGCACCAATGGCCGCTAGACACGTTCGAGCCACGATAGCCATACGGGTGGCGGCTGGCCAAAATCGGAGGGGTTGTGGGCGCTCCGGTGGTCTTCCGAGGTAGTGGGGTAGAGTGGCATGATCGGGGCGGAGTCGGGGGCAGGCGACTGAGTGGCAGCAATGGCCTTTTGCGGCAGAAAATCGTCGTTGCCAGCTGACGGGGCAGAGGTCAACCGTGCATGAGAAGGAAATGGCTGCGGTTGGGCTATCGCGGGCTGGGGGAGGGTTGGGATGTCGCTCTTTTTTGCGGCATCCACCCAAGTGTTGTATATTTGCAGCACCTAGTGCTGCATTTTAAGGGTTGCCCAAAAAAATTTGCAAAAAATTTATGATAGGGCAGCTATTGGTGGCTGTTTTTTTGCCTCCAAGTGCCCTAAAAAGGCCTAGTGCTCTGTTTTAGGGTAGCTATTGGAGATGCTCTCAAGTGCAGTAAAATAGAATAGTATGTTGGGCATCAGCACAAACAAGCCCAAACAAAACTTAAAAGAAATAGGAAAAAAAGACCACCAAGTGGCCGGAGTCTTAGGAGGCTTGTGGCGAGGTAAGTCGGCGCGCGACATTAGTCATCGCATCCATCATGAGGCTCGGCCGATCGCAATCTCCATGTCTAGACAGCGGGTGCCAGTGTTGCAAAAAAAACAAGGAATTTGAACACAGAGTTAGAGGCCCGCCATAAGAAAGAACCGCTTGGTCACCGTCTTATTGCGTGTTGTCCACAACGTTCAAACTAGCATCATAAACACAAGCCAAAAGGGGCATCTCCTCTTCTAGGTCTGGTTGGCACAAGTTTGAAGGAAGCTGATCAGGTCCAGTGCCTCCTTGTCAGGCCCAAGAGCCTCACACACAAAACTCCAAAGAAACCTAGCTATCGTGCAACGGTCCAGTGCCTCCTTATCAGGTCCAAGAGCCTCACACACAAAACTCCAAAGAAACCTAACCATCGTGGAAGTGAAGATGATGTGGGTCCCTGTCTCTGGGACCCCACAAAGAGGGCACGACCCATTCCTAGGGTCGTGTCTCTTGATCACCTCCATCCCATTTGGGAGGCGATCCCACAGTAATTGTGAAAAAAAGATTTTGATCTTCAAGGTAATTGCGCTTTCCAGAGCGGAGAGGTCCAGGCAATAGATGGTTGCCGACATAGGGCATGATATGTCGAGCCGAAAGAGAAGACTACCAAAAGGGCCAGTCATCAAGATACAGTGTCTGCATAATTCACGAGCATCGGCGGGAGGGCAACCCGCAAACTAGCCCATTGAACGGTCTCCACCGGCCCAAATGTCCTTCAGAACAAGATGTTCCAATGGCCATTGTGGGCAACCATGGAGATCAACACTCATGTTTACTACACAACCTTTTTCTTGTAGACGTTGTTGGGCCTCCAAGTGCAGAGGTTTGTATGACAGTAGCAAATTTCCCTCAAGTGGAGGACCTAAGGTTTATCAATCCGTGGGAGGCGTAGGATGAAGATGGTCTCTCTCAAACAACCCTGCAACCAAATAACAAAGAGTCTCTTGTGTCCCCAACACACTCGATACAATGGTAAATTATATAGGTGCACTAGTTCGGCGAAGAGATGGTGATACAAGTGCAATATGGATGGTAGATATAGGTTTTTGTAATCTGAAAATATAAAAACAGCAAGGTAACTAATGATAAAAGTGAGCACAAATAGTATTGCAATGCGTTGAAACAAGGCCTAGGGTTCATACTTTCACTAGTGCAAGTTCTCTCAACAATAATAACATAATTGGATCATATAACTATCCCTCAAGATGCAACAAAGAGTCACTCCAAAGTCACTAATAGCGGGAAACAAACGAAGAGTGGTAGGGTACGAAACCACCTCAAAGTTATCCTTTCTGATCGATCTATTCAAGAGTCCGTAGTAAAATAACACGAAGTTATTCTTTCCGTTCAATCTATCCTAGAGTTCGTACTAGAATAACACCTTAAGACACAAATCAACCAAAACCCTAATGTCACCTAGATACTCCAATGCCACCTCAAGTATCTGTGGGTATGATTATACGATATGCATCACACAATCTCATATTCATCTATTCAACCAACACAAAGTACTTCAAAGAGTGCCCCAAAGTTTCTACCGGAGAGTCAAGAAGAAAACGTGTGCCAACCCCTATGCATAGATTCCCAAGGTCGCGGAACCCGCAAGTTGATCACCAAAACATACATCAAGTGAATCAATAGAATACCCCATTGTCACCACAGGTATCCCACGCAAGACATACATCAAGTGTTCTCAAATCCTTAAAGACTCAATCCGATGAGATAACTTCAAAGGGAAAACTCAATCCATTACAAGAGAGTAGTGGGGGAGAAACATCATAAGATCCAACTATAATAGCAAAGCTCGCGATACATCAAGATCGTGCCAAATCAAGAACACGAGAGAGAGATCAAACACATAGCTACTGGTACATACCCTCAGCCCCGAGGGTGAACTACTCTCCCCTCGTCATGGAGAGCGCCGGGATGATGAAGATGACCACCGGTGAGGGATCCCCCCTCCGGCAGGGTGCCGGAACAGGGTCCCGATTAGTTTTTGGTGGCCACAGAGGCTTGCGGCGGCGGAACTCCCGATCTAGGTTATGTTCTGGAAGTTTGGGTATATATAGGAGGTGTTGGCATCGGGAACAAGTCAGGGGGGTCTCTGAGGCGGCCACGAGGAAGGGGGGCGCGCCCAGGGGGTAGGGCGCGACCCCCACCCTCGTGGGTGCCTCGGGACTCTTCTGGCCCATCTCCGATACTCTGTGGGCTTCTTCTGGTCCAAAAATAATCTTCGTGAAATTTCAGGTCAATTGGACTCCGTTTGGTTTTCCTTTTCTGCGATACTCAAAAACAAGGAAAAACATAAACTGGCACTGGGCTCTAGGTTAATATGTTAGTCCCAAAAATCATATAAAATAGCATATAAATGCATATAAAACATCCTAGATGGATAATATAATAGCATGGAACAATCAAAAATTATAGATACCTTGGAGACGTATCAAGCATCCCCAAACTTAATTCCTGCTCATCCTCGAGTAGGTAAATGATAAAAACAGAATTTTTGATGTGGAATGCTACCTAACATATTTATCAATGTAATTCTGTTTATTGTGGAAAGAATATTCAGATGCATAAGATTCAAGACAAAAGTTTAATATTGACATAAAAATAATAATACTTCAAGCATACTAACCAAGCAATTATGTCTTCTCAAAATAACATAGCCAAAGAAAGCTCATCCCTACAAAATCATATAGTTTGGCCATGCTTCATTTTCATCACACAAAATGCTCCCACCATGCACAACCCCGATGACAAACCAAGCAATTGTTCAATACTTTAGTATTCTCAAACTTTTTCAGCTTTCACGCAATACATGAGCGCGAGCCATGGACATAGCACTATGGGTGGAACAGAATATGATGATGGAGGTTGTGTGGAGAAGACAAAAGGAGAAAGTCTCACATCGACGCGGCTAATCAACGGGCTATGGATATGCCCATCAATTGGTGTCAATGCGAGGAGTAGGGATTGCCATGCATCGGATGCACTAGAGCTATAAATGTATGAAAGCTCAACAAAAGAAACTAAGTGGGTGTGCATCCAACTTGCTTGCTCACGAAGACCTAGGGCATTTGAGGAAGCCCATTGTTGGAATATACAAGCCAAGTTCTATAATGAAAAGTTCCCACTAGTATATGAGAGTGACAAAATAAGAGTCTCTCTATCATGAAGATCATGGTGCTACTTTGAAGCACAAGTGTGGAAAAAGGATAGTAGCATTGTCCCTTCTTTCTTTCTTTTTCTTTTTTTTATTTGGCCTTTCTATTTTTTTGCCTTTTTTCTTTTTTTTTTGGGACAATGCTCTAATAATGATGATCATCACACTTCTATTTAGTTATAACTCAAAGATTACAACTCGATACTAGAACAAAATATGACTCTATATGAATGCCTCTGGCGGTGTACCGGGATGGGCAATGAATCAAGAGTGACATGTATGAAAAATTATGCATGGTGGCCTTGCCACAAATACGATGTCAACTACATGATCATGCAAGGCAATATGACAATGATGAAGCTGTTGGGGAACGTAGTAATTTCAAAAAAATTCCTACGCACACGCAAGATCATGGTGATGCATAGCAACGAGAGGGGAGAGTGTTGTCCACCTACCCTCGTAGACTGAAAGCGGAAGCGTTATGACAACGCGGTTGATGTAGTCATACGTCTTCACGATCCGACCGATCCAAGTACCGAACGCACGGCACCTCCGAGTTCAGCACACGTTCAGCTCGATTACGTCCCTCGAACTTCGATCCAGCTGAGTGTTGAGGGAGAGTTTCGTCAGCACGACGGCGTGGTGACGATGATGATGTTCTACCGACGCAGGGCTTCGCCTAAGCACCGCTACGATATTATCGAGGTGGATTATGGTGGAGGGGGCACCGCACACGGCTAAAAGATCAAACGATCAATTGTTGTGTCTTTGGGGTGCCCCCCTGCCCCCGTATATAAAGGAGCAAGGGGGGAGGCGGCCGGCCTAGGAGGAGGGCGCGCCAAGGGGGGAGTCCTACTCCCATCGGGAGTAGGACTCCTCCTTTCCTTGTTGGAGTAGGAGAAGGGAAGGGAGAAGGAGAAGGAAGGAAGGCGGCGCCCCCCTCCCTAGTCCAATTCGGACTAGTCCATGGGGAGGGGTGCGGCCACCCTTTGGGGTCTTTCTCTCCTTTCCCGTATGGCCCATTAAGGCCCAATACGAATTCCCGTAACTCTCCGGTACTCCAAAAAATACCCGAATCACTCGGAACCTTTCCGAAGTCCGAATATAGTCGTCCAATATATCGATCTTTACGTCTCGGCCATTTCGAGACTCCTCGTCAAGTCCCTGATCTCATCCGGGACTCCGAACTTCTTCGGTACATCAAAACATATAAACTCATAATATAACTGTCATCGAAACGTTAAGCGTGCGGACCCTACGGGTTCGAGAACTATGTAGACATGACCGAGACATGTCTCCGGTCAATAACCAATAGCGGAACCTGGATGCTCATATTGGCTCCCACATATTCTACGAAGATCTTTATCGGTTAGACCGCATAACAACATACGTTGTTCCCTTTGTCATCGGTATGTTACTAGCCCGAGATTCGATCGTCGGTATCTCAATACCTAGTTCAATCTTGTTACCGGCAAGTCTCTTTACTCGTTCTGTAATACATCATCTCGCAACAAACTCATTAGTTGCAATGCTTGCAAGGCTTAAGTGATGTGTATTGCCGAGAGGGCCCAGAGATACCTCTCCGACAATCGGAGTGAAAAATCCTAATCTCGAAATACGCCAACCCAACAAGTACCTTCGGAGACACCTGTAGAGCACCTTTATAATCACACAGTTATGTTGTGACGTTTGGTAGCACACAAAGTGTTCCTCCGGTAAACGGGAGTTGCATAATCTCATAGTCATAGGAACATGTACAAGTCATGAAGAAAGCAATAGCAGAATACTAAACAATCAAGTGCTAAGCTAACGGAATGGGTCAAGTCAATCACAGCATTCTCCTAATGATGTGATCCCGTTAATCAAATGACAACTCATGTCTATGGCTAGGAAACATAACCATCTTTGATCAACGAGCTAGTCAAGTAGAGGCATACTAGTGACACTCTGTTTGTCTATGTATTCACACAAGTATTATGTTTCCGTTTAATACAATTCTAGCATGAATAATAAACATTTATCATGAAATAAGGAATTAAATAATAACTTTATTATTGCCTCTAGGGCATATTTCCTTCAAAAGCGTGTCATAATAAACAGAACGGTGGAAAGTTGCATGGCAATATATCTCGGAATGGCTATGGAAATGCCATAATAGGTACGTATGGTGGATGTTTTGAGGAAGATATAAGGAGGCTTATGTGTAATAGAGCGTATCGTATCACGGGGTTTGGATGCATCGGCGAAGTTTGCACCAACTCTCAAGGTGAGAAAGGGCAATGCACGGTACTGAAGAGGCTAGCAATGATGGAAGGGTGAGAGTGCGTATAATCCATGGACTCAACATTAGTCATAAAGAACACACATACTTATTGAAAAAATCTACAAGTCATCAAAACCAAGCACTATGCGCATGCTCCTAGGGGGATAGATTGGTAGGAAAATACCATCGCTCGTCCCCGACCGCCACTCATAAGGAAGGCAATCAAAGAACACATCATGCTTCAAATTTGTCACACAACGGTTACCATACGTGCATGCTACGGGACTTGCAAACCTCAACACAAGTATTTCTCAATTTCACAATTACTCAACTGGCACGACTCTAATATCACCATCTTTATATCTCAAAACAATTATCAAGTATCAAACTTCTCTTAGTATTCAATGCATTTTATATGAGAGTTTTTATTATACTCATCTTGGATGCCTATCATATTAGGACTAAATTCATAACCAAAGAAAATTACCATGTTGTTTAAGACTCTCAAAATAATATAAGTGAAGCATGAGAGTTCATCTATTTCTTCTAAATAAAACCACCGACGTGCTCTAAAAAGATATAAGTGAATCACTAGAGCAAACGACAAACTACTCCAAAAGATATAAGTGAAGATCAATGAGTAGTCGAATAATTATGTAACTATGTGAAGACTCTCTAACATTTAAAAATTTCAGATCTTGGTAATTTATTCAAACAGCAAGCAAAACAAAATGACGCTCCAAGTAAAACACATATCATGTGGTGAATAAAAATATAGCTCCAAGTAAAGTTACCGAAGAACAAAGACGAAGGAGGGATGCCTTCCGGGGCATACGCAAGCTTAGGCTCTTGGTTGTCCTTGAATATTACCTTGGGCCCAAGATTAGGCTCTTGCCACTCCTTATTCCATAGTCCATTGAATCTTTACCCAAAACTTGAAAACTTCTCAACACAAAACTCAACAGAAAACTGGTAAGCTCCGTTAGTATAAGAAAATAAACCACCATTTAGGTACTGTTGTGAACTCGTTATAAATTCACATTGGTGTAATATGTATTGTATTCCAACTTCTCTATGGTTCATACCCTCCGACACTACTCATATATTCATCAAAATAAGCAAACAACATATAGAAAACAGAATCTGTCAAAAACAGAACAGTCTGTAGTAATCTGTATCATTCGAATACTTCTGTAACTCCAAAAATTCTGAAATAAATTGGTGGACCTGAGGAATTTGTCTATTAATAATCTTCAAAAAGAATCAACCTAAAAGCACTCTCCAGTAAAAAAAATGGCAGCTAATCTCGTGAGCGCAAAGTTTATGTTTTTTACAGCAAGATCACATTAACTTTCACCCAAGTCTTCCCAAAGGTTCTACTTCGCACAAACACTAATTAAAACATAAAACCACATATAAACATAGTCTAGATGAATTATTTATTACTAAACAGGAGCAAAAGGCAAAGAACAAAAATAAGATTGGGTTGCCCCCCAACAAGCGCTAACGTTTAACGCCTCTAGCTAGGCATGATGATTTCAATAATGCTCACATAAAAGATAAGAATTGAAACATAAAGAGAGCATCATGAAGAACATGACTAGCACATTTAAGTCTAACCCTCTTCCTATGCATAGGGATTTTGTGAGCAAACAACTTATGGGAACAATAATCAACTAGCATAGGAAGGCAAAACAAGCATAACTTCAAAACTTTAAGCACATAGAGAGGAAACTTGATATTATTGCAATTCCTACAAGGATATGTTCCTCCCTCATAATAATTTTCAGTAGCATCATGAATAAATTCAACAATATAACCATCACATAGAGCATTCTTTTCGTGATCTACAAGCATAGAAATTTTATTACTCTCCACATAAGCAAAATTTTATCATTCGGAATAGTGGGAGTATCAAAAGAAACTCAAATACTATAAATTGTTTCCACATTAAAAGAGTAATGTTCAGAAAAAGGGTAATCATAATCATGACAAGTTTTATAAATATAATCATCAATACTTTTTATAGCATAAGTGTCATCACAATAATCATCATAAGTAGCAACTTTGTTCTCATCATAATCAATTGAAACCTCTTCCAAGATAGTGGAATCATTACTAAATAAAGTCATGACCTCTCCAAATCCACTTTTATAATTGTCACAATAAGATTCAACACCCTACAAAATAGTGGGATCATTACTTCCTAAAGTTGACACTCTTCCAAACCCACTTTCATCAATATAATCATCATAAATAAGAGGCATGCTATCATCATAATAAATTTTCTCATCAAAACTTGGGGGACTAAAAATATCATCTTCATCAAACATAGAATCCCCAAGCTTGTGCCTTTGCATATCATTAGCATCATGGATATTCAAAGAATTCATACTAACAACATTGCAATCATGCTCCTCGTTCAAATATTTAGTGCCGAACATTCTAATGCATTCTTCTTCTAACACTTTGGCACAATTATCGGAATCTTTATTTTCATTAAAGACATTAAAAAGATGAAGCATATGAGGTACCCTCAATTCCATTTTTTTGTAGTTTTATTTTATAGACTAAACTAATGATAAGACAAGAAACAAAAAGATTCGATTGTAAGATCTAAAGATATACCTTCAAGCACTAACCTCCCCGGCAATGATAGAGGCAAAGGTGTCCCGATGTTTCGATGAGATGGTGGCTATCGTTTTCTGTGGGAGTCGACCTCGACGATCCGACTACGAACGTGCGAGACGTCGCGCCTTAGCAATCGCTAAACCAACTTCCGAGGGTTATTGACCACGCCGGAGCATGATCAACCTGACCACGAGGGCCTGTTTCCTGCGAGCAAACGAAGAACAAGCAAGAAACTAAGATTGCAATCTGGATATTGTGAATATAAGAGGAAAGCTTTATTAATGAAGGTGGGGTTCTGTGACGCCTTGGTCTGGTCGTTGAACACAAACGAAGTACACGAAGTTGCAGCTATGGCGAACTTTTAATCTAAACAAAACCCAAAGTCTAAACGGTGCCCTAAGGGCTGTATATATGGAGGAAGAGGAGGGGAATTTCGTGGCCCCTGGGGAAGGGGTCTGAAACCAACCCTATCTCTTGTTTCCCCACACATACGGACTCTAAAAACAGCCTATACTCAAGTATTTCGAAATTACATGGGCCTGGCCCAATAATAAGGTGACGCAACACCTATAATATCCTCTGGACGAAATTTATGAAGTGGTGCTACCTCTTGAGCACTGCGTTGGTTTTCCGTTGAAGAGGAAAGGGTGATGCAGCAAAGTAGCGTAAGTATTTCCCTCAGTTTTTGAGAACCAAGGTATCAATCCAGTAGGAGGCTACGCGCGAGTCCCTTGCACCTACACAAACAAATAAATCCCCGCAACCAACGCGATAAGGGGTTGTCAATCCCTACACAGTCACTTACGAGAGTGAGATCTGATAGATATGATAGGATAATATTTTTGGTATTTTTGTGATGAAGATGCAAAGTAAAATAAAAGCAAAGTAAAAAGCAACGGAAATAACTAAGTGTTGGAAGATTAATACGATGAAGATAGACCCGAGGGCCATAGGTTTCACTAGTGGCTTCTCTCAAGAGCATAAGTATTTTCCGGTGGGTGAACAAATTACTGTTGAGAAATTGACAGAATTGAGCATAGTTATGAGAATATCCGGGTATGATCATGTATATAGGCATCACGTCTGAGACAAGCAGACCGACTCCTGCCTGCATCTACTACTATTACTCCACACATCGACCGCTATCCAGCATGCATCTAGAGTATTAAGTTCATAAGAACAGAGTAACGCCTTAAGCAAGATGACATGATGTCGAGGGATAAATTCATGCAATATGATAAAAAAAACCCATCTTGTTATCCTCGATGGCAACAATACAATACGTGCCTTGCTGCCCCTACTGTCATTGGGAAAGGACACCGCAAGATTGAACCCAAAGCTAAGCACTTCTCCCATTGCAAGAAAGATCAATCTAGTAGGCCAAACCAAACTGATAATTCGAAGAGACTTGCAAAGATAACCAATCATACATAAAAGAATTCAGAAGATTCAAATATTGTTCATAGATAAACTTGATCATAAACCCACAATTCATCGGTTTCAACAAACACACCGCCAAAGAAGATTACATCGAATAGATCTCCAGAGAGAGGGGGGGACATTGTATTGAGATCCAAAAAGAGAGAGGAAGCCATCTAGCTAATAACTATGGACCCGAAGGTCTGAGGTAAACTACTCACACATCATCGGAGGGGCTATGGTGTTGATGTAGAAGCCCTCCGTGATCGATGCCCCCTCTGGCGGAGCTCCAGGACAGGCCCCAAGATGGGATCTCGTGGGTACAGAAGGTTGCGGCGGTGGAATTAGGTTTTTGGTTCCGTATCTGATCGTTTGGGGGTACGTAGGTATATATAGGACGAAGGAGTACGTCGGTGGAGCAACAGGAGGCCCACGAGAGTGGAGGGCGCGCCTGGGGGGGTAGGCGCGCCCCCCTACCTCGTGGCTTCCTCCTTTATTTCTTGACGTAGGGTCCAAGTCTCCTGGATCATGTTCGTTCTGAAAATCACGTTCCCGAAGGTTTCATTCCGTTTGGACTCCGTTTGATATTCTTTTTCTGCAAAACTCTGAAATAGACAAAAAGCATCAATTCTGGGCTGGGCCTCCGGTTAATAGGTTAGTCCCAAAAATAATATAAAAGTGAATAATAAAGCCCATAATGTCCAAAACAGAAGATAATATAGCATGGACCAATCAAAAATTATAGATACGTTGGAGACGTATCAAGCATCCCCAAGCTTAATTCCTACTCGTCCTCGAGTAGGTAAATGATAAAAACAGAATTTTTGATGCGGAATGCTACTTGGCATAATTTCAATGTAATTCTTCTTAATTGTGGTATGAATATTCAGACCCGAAAGATTCAAGACAAAAGTTTAATATTGACATAAAAAATAATAATACTTCAAGCATACTAACCAAGCAATCATGTCTTCTCAAAATAACATGGCCAAAGAAAGTTATCCCTACAAAATCATATAGTCTGGCTATGCTCTATCTTCACCACACAAAGTATTTAAATCATGCACAACCCCGATGACAAGCCAAGCAATTGTTTCATACTTTTGACGTTCTCAAACTTTTTCAATCTTCACGCAATACATGAGAGTGAGCCATGGACATAACACTATATGTGGAATAGAATGGTGGTTGTGGAGAAGACAAAAAGGGAGAAGATAGTCTCACATCAACTAGGCGTATCAACGGGCTATGGAGATGCCCATCAATAGATATCAATGTGAGTGAGTAGGGATTGCCATGCAACGGATGCACTAGAGATACAAGTATATGAAAGCTCAACAAAAGAAACTAAGTGGGTGTGCATCCAACTCGCTTGCTCACGAAGACCTAGGGCATTTTGAGGAAGCCCATCATTGGAATATACAAGCCAAGTTCTATAATGAAAAATTCACACTAGTATATGAAAGTGATAAAATGAGAGACTCTCTATCATGAAGATCATGGTGTTACTTTGAAGCACAAGTGTGGTAAAAGGATAGTAACATTGTCCCTTCTCTCTTTTTCTCTCATTTTTTTTATTTGGGCCTTCTCTTCCTTTTTTATGGCCTCTTTTTTTTCATCCGGAGTCTCATCCTGACTTGTGGGGGAATCATAGTCTCCATCATCCTTTCCTCACTTGGGACAATGCTCTAAAAATGATGATCATCACACTTTTATTTACTTACAACTCAATACTTAGAACAAAATATGACTCTATGTGAATGCCTCCGGCGGTGTACCGGGATATGCAATGAATCAAGAGTGACATGTATGAAAGAATTATGAACGGTGGCTTTGCCACAAATACAATGTCAACTACATGATCATGCAAAGCAATATGACAATGATGGAGCGTGTCATAATAATCGGAACGGTGGTAAGTTGCATGGCAATATATCTCGGAATGGCTATGGAAATGCCATGATAGGTAGGTATGGTGGCTGTTTTGAGGAAGGTATATGGTGGGTGTATGATACCGGCGAAAAGTGCGCGGTATTAGAGAAGCTAGCAATGGTGGAAGGAAGAAAAGTGCGTATAATCCATGGACTCAACATTAGTCATAAAGAACTCATATACTTATTGCAAAAATCTAAAAGTTATCAAAGTGAAGTATTACGCGCATGCTCCTAGGGGGATAGATTGGTAGGAAAAGACCATCGCTCGTCCCCGACCGCCACTCATAAGGAAGACAATCAATAAATAAATTATGCTCCGACTTCATCACATAACGGTTCACCATACGTGCATGCTACGGGAATCACAAACTTTAACACAAGTATCTCTCAAATTCACAACTACTCAACTAGCATGACTCTAATATCACCATCTTTATATCTCAAAACAATTATCAAGCATCAAACTTTTCTTAGTATTCAACACACTCGTAAGAAAGTTTTTACTAATCTTGAATACCTAGCATATTAGGATTATTTAAGCAAATTACCATGCTATTTAAGACTCTCAAAATAATCTAAGTGAAGCATGAGAGATCAATAATTTCTATAAAACAAATCCACCACCGTGCTCTAAAAGATATAAGTGAAGCACTAGAGCAAAAACTATATAACTCAAAAGATATAAGTGAAGCACATAGAGTATTCTAATAATTTCCAAATCATGTGTGTCGCTCTCAAAAGGTATGTACAGAAAGGATGATTGTGGTAAACTAACAAATAAATACTCAAATCATACAAGACGCTCCAAGCAAAACACATATCATGTGGTGAATAAAAATATAGCTCCAAGTAAAGTTACCGATGGAAGTAGACGGAAGAGGGGATGCCTTCCGGGGCATCCCCAAGCTTTGGCTTTTAGGTGTCCTTAGATTATCTTGGGGGTGCCATGGAAATCCCCAAGCTTAGGCTCTTGCCACTCCTTGTTCCATAATCCATCAAATATTTCACCCAAAACTTGAAAACTTCACAACACAAAACTTAACAGAAAATCTCGTGAGCTCCGTTAGCGAAAGAAAACAAAAGACCACTTCAAGGTACTGTAATGAACTCATTCTTTATTTATATTGGTGTTAAACCTACTGTATTCCAACTTCTCTATGGTTTATGAACTATTTTACTAGCCATAGATTCATCAAAATAAGCAAACAACACACGAAAAACAGAATCTGTCAAAAACAGAACAGTGTAGTAATCTGTAACTAACGCAAACTTCTGGAACTCCAAAAAATAAGCCAAAATAGGACGACCTAGGCAATTTGTTTATTGATCAGCAGCAATTGGAATCAATATTTTCTCACGTTCTAGTGATTTTTAACAATTATTTTCGTGAACAGAAAGTTTCTGGAAATTTCTGCAAGATCAAATAACTATCATCCAAGAAGATCCTATAGGTTTAACTTGGCACAAACACTAATTAAAACATAAAAGCACATCTAACCAGAGGCTAGATCAAAAAAAATTTGCTAAACAGCAAGGATAAATATTGGGTTGTCTCCCAACAAGCGCTTTTCTTTAAAGCCTTTTTTAGCTAGGCATTGAGATTTCAGTGATGCTCACAAGAAAGACAAGAATTGAAGCACAAAGAGAGCATCATAAAACACGTGACAAACACATCTAAGTCTAACATACTTCCTATGCATAGGCATCTTATAGGCAAACAAATTATCAAGACAAGCAAAAACTAGCATATGCAAGGAAGCGGAAAGAAACAATAGCAATCTCAACATAAAGAGAGGTAATTTAGTAACATGAAAATTTCTACAACCATATTTTCCTCTCTCATAATAATTACATGTAGGATCATAAGCAAATTCAATAATATAGCTATCACAAAACATATTCTCAACACGATCCACATGCATGCAAAGTTGACACTCTTCCAAGATAGTGGGATTAACATTAACTAAAGTCATGACCTCTCCAAACCCACTTTTATCAAAAATTTCATAAGATTGAACGTTCTCCAAATATGTGGGATCTAAAGTTGACACTCTTCCAAACCCACTTTCAATATTATTGCAAACACTATTATTAATCTCATATTCATCATGGGGCTTAAATAAAATTTCAAGATCAAAAGAAGAATCACCCCAATCATGATCATTGCAACAAGTAGTAGACATAGCAAAACTAGCATCCCCAAGCTTAGGGTTTTGCATATTATTAGCACAATTGACATCAAGAGAATTTATAGTGGCATCATTGCAATCATGCTTTTTATTCAAAGATCTATCGTGAATCACTTCATAAAGCACTTCATCACAATTTTCAGATTCACGGATTTCAAGCAAAACCTTATAAAGATAATCTAGTGCACCCAAATAACTAGGAATTGGTTCATCATAATTGGATCTCTTAAAAAGGTTGGCAAGCGGATGAGGATCCATAGATCTTAGCTTCTCTGTTTAGGAATAAATACTCAACTATTTCAACCAAACGAGCCAAGTAAGACATCAAGGCAAACGAAAAGACGAACGGAAAAAGGGCGAATAAAACGGCAAGGGTGAAGTGGGGGAGAGGAAAACGAGAGGCAAATGGCAAATAATGTAATGCGGGAGATAAGGGTTTGTGATGGGTACTTGGTATGTTGACTTTTGCGTAGACCTCCCCGGCAACGGCGCCAGAAATCCTTCTTGCTACCTCTTGAGCACTGCGTTGGTTTTCCCTTGAAGAGGAAAGGGCGATGCAGCAATGTAGCATAAGTATTTCCCTCAGTTTTTGAGAACCAAGGTATCAATCCAGTAGGAGGCGACGCGCGAGTCCCTCGCACCTACACAAACAAATAAATCCTCGCAACCAACGCGATAAGGGGTTGTCAATCCCTACACGGTCACTTACGAGAGTGAGATCTGATAGATATGCTAGGATAATATTTCTGGTATTTTTGTGATAAAGATGCAAAGTAAAATAAAACAAAAGTAAAAAGCAACGGAAATAACTAAGTGTTGGAAGATTAATACAATGAAGATAGACCCGGGGGCCATAGGTTTCACTAGTGGCTTCTCTCAAGAGAATAAGTATTTTACGATGGGTGAACAAATTACTGTTGAGCAATTGACAGAATTGAGCATAGTTATGAGAATATCTAGGTATGATCATGTATATAGGCATCACGTCTGAGACAAGTAGACCGACTCCTGCCTGCATCTACTACTATTACTCCACACATCGACCGCTATCCAGCATGCATCTAGAGTATTAAGTTCATAAGAACAGAGTAACGCCTTAAGCAAGATGACATGATGTAGAGGGATAAATTCATGCAATATGATAAAAACCCCATCTTGTTATCCTCGATGGCAACAATACAATACGTGCCTTGCTGCCCCTACTGTCACTGGGAAAGGACACCGCAAGATTGAACCCAAAGCTAAGCACTTCTCCCATTGCAAGAAAGATCAATCTAGTAGGCCAAACCAAACTGATAATTCGAAGAGACTTGCAAAGATAACCAATCATACATAAAAGAATTCAGAAGATTCAAATATTGTTCATAGATAAACTTGATCATAAACCCACAATTCATCGGTCTCAACAAACACACCGCAAAAGTAGATTACATCGAATAGATCTCCACGAGAGAGGGGGAGAACATTGTATTGAGATCCAAAAAGAGAGAGGAAGCCATCTAGCTAATAACTATGGACCCGAAGGTCTGAGGTAAACTACTCACACATCATCGGAGGGGCTATGGTGTTGATGTAGAAGGCCTCCGTGATCGATGACCCTCCGGCGGAGCTCCGGAACAGGCCCCAAGATGGGATCTCGTGGGTACAGAAGGTTGCGGCGGTGGAATTAGGTTTTTGGCTCCGTATCTGATCGTTTGGGGGTACGTAGGTATATATAGGAGGAAGGAGTACGTCGGTGGAGCAACAGGAGGCCCACGAGGGTGGAGGGCGCGCCTCGGGGGGTAGGCGCGCCCCCCTACTGTTGGGAACATAGCAGAAATTCAAAATTTTCTACGCATCACCAAGATCAATCTATGGAGTAATCTAGCACCGAGGGGAAGGGGAGTGCATCTACATACCATTGTAGATCGCGACGCGGAAGCGTTGCAAGAACGCGGATGAAGGAGTCGTACTCGTAGCGATTTAGATCGCGGTTGATTCCGATCTAAGCGCCGAACCACGGCGCCTCCGCGTTCAACACACGTGCAGCCCGGTGACGTTCCCCACGCCTTGATCCAGCAAGGAGAGAGGGAGAGGTTGGGGAAGACTCCGTACAGCAGCAGCACGACGGCGTGGTGGTGGTGGAGGAGCGTGGCAATCTTGCAGGGCTTCGCTAAGCACCGCAGGAGAGGAGGAGGACATGGAAGAGGGGGAGGGCTGCGCCAGAACTTGGGTCCGGCTGCCCTCCCACCCCCCACATATATATAGGGGCAAGGGAGAGGGGGGCCGGCCCCCTCAGATCCAATCTGAGGAGGGGGCGGCGGCCAGGGGGTTGCCTTGCCCCCCAAGGCAAGGGGGGCGCCTCCCCTTAGGGTTCCCCCAAACCCCCAGGCGCATGGGCCCTGGGAGGGAAGGCGCCCAGCCCACTAAGGGGCTGGTCCCTCTCCACATACGGCCCATAGGGCCCTCCGGGGCTGGTGGCCCCTCCCGGTGGACCCCCGGAACCCTCCGGTGGTCCCGGTACATTACCGGTGACGCCCGAAACTCTTCCGGTGGCCAAAATGGGACTTCCCATATATAAATCTTTACCTCCGGACCATTCCGGAACTCCTCGTGACGTCCGGGATCTCATCTGGGACTCCGAACAACATTCGGTAATCACGTATATCTATTCCCTATAACCCTAGCATCATCGAACCTTAAGTGTGTAGACCCTACGGGTTCGGGAACCATGCAGACATGACCGAGACGTTCTCCGGCCAATAACCAACAGCGGGATCTGGATACCCATGTTGGCTCCCACATGTTCCACGATGATCTCATCGGATGAACCACGATGTCGGGGATTCAATCAATCCCGTATACAATTCCCTTTGTCTATCGGTATGTTACTTGCCCGAGATTCGATCGTCGGTATCCCGATACCTTGTTCAATCTCGTTACCGGCAAGTCTCTTTACTCGTTCCGTAACACATCATCCCGTGATCAACTCCTTGGTCACATTGTGCACATTATGATGATGTCCTACCGAGTGGGCCCAGAGATACCTCTCCGTTTACACGGAGTGACAAATCCCAGTCTCGATTCGTGCCAACCCAACAGACACTTTCGGAGATACCTGTAGTGCACCTTTATAGCCACCCAGTTACGTTGTGACGTTTGGTACACCCAAAGCATTCCTACGGTATCCGGGAGTTGCACAATCTCATGGTCTAATGAAATGATACTTGACATTAGAAAAGCTCTTAGCAAACGAACTACACGATCTTATGCTAGGCTTAGGATTGGGCCTTGTCCATCACATCATTCTCCTAATGATGTGATCCCGTTATCAACGACATCCAATGTCCATGGTCAGGAAACCGTAACCATCTATTGATCAACGAGCTAGTCAACTAGAGGCTTACTAGGGACATGGTGTTGTCTATGTATCCACACATGTATTTGAGTTTCCTATCAATACAATTTTAGCATGGATAATAAACGATTATCATGAACAGGGAAATATAATAATAACCAATTTATTATTGCCTCTAGGGCATATTTCCAACAGTCTCCCACTTGCACTAGAGTCAATAATCTAGTTCACATCACCATGTGATTAACACTCACATGTCACATCACCATGTGACTACCATCCAAAGAGTTTACTAGAGTCAACAATCTAGTTCACATCACTATGTGATTAACACTCAATGAGTTCTGGTTTGATCATGTTATGCTTGTGAGAGAGGTTGTAGTCAACGGGTCTGCAACATTCAGATCCCTATGTATTTCGCAAAACTTTATGTCATATCATAGATGCTGCTACCACGTTCCACTTGGAGCTATTCCAAATTGTTGCTCCATTATACGTATCCGGTATCTCTACTCAGAGCTATCCGGATAGGTGTTAAGCTTGCATCGACGTAACTCTTTACGTCGAACTCTTTATCACCTCCATAACCGAGAAACATTTCCTTATTCCTCTAAGGATAATTTTGACCGCTATCTAGTGATCCACTCCTGGATCACCTTTGTACCCTCTTGCCAGACATGTGGCAAGGCACACATCAGGTGCGGTACTCAGCATGCCATACCGTATAGAGCCTATGACAAAAGCATAGGGGACGACCTTCGTCCTTCCTCTTTCTTCTGCCGTGGTCAAGCTTTGAGTCTTACTCAACTTCACATCTTATAACTCAGGTAAGAACTCCTTCTTTGACTGATCTATTTTGAACTCTTTCAAAATCATGTCAAGGTGTGCGTTCTTTGAAAGTATTATCAGGCGTCTTGATCTATCTCTATAGATCTTGATGCCCAATATGTAAGCAGCTTTATCCAGGTCTTCCCTTGAAAAACTCCTTTCAAACAATCCCTTTATGCTTTCCAGAAATTCTACATCATTTCGGATCAACAATATGTCATTCACATATACTTATCAGAAATGTTGTAGCGCTCCCACTCACTTTATTGTAAATACAAGTTTCTAACAAACTTTGTATAAACCCAAAAAACTTTGATCACTCCATTAAAGCGTATATTCTGACTCCGAGATGCTTGCTCTAATCCATGGAAGGATCGCTGGAGCTAGCATACCTTTTAGCATCCTTAGGATCGACAAAACCTTTCTGATTGTATCACATACAACCTTTCCTTATGAAAACTGGTAAGGAAACTTGTTTTGACATCCATCTGCCAGATTTCATAAATGCAGCTAATGCTAACATGATTCCGACAGACTTAAGCATCGCTACGGATGAGAAAATCTCATCGTAGTCAACTCCTTGAACTTGTGAAAATACTCTTTGCCACAAGTCGAGCTTCATAGACGTTAACATTACCGTCCACGTCCGTCTTCTTCTTAAAGATCCACTTATCTCAATGGCTTGCCGATCATCGGGCAAGTTCACCAAAGTCCATGCTTTGTTCTGATACATGGATCCTATCTCAGATTTCATGGCTTCTAACCATTTGTCAGAATATGGGCCCACCATCGCTTCTCCATAGCTCGTAGGTTCAGTATTGTCTAACAACATGATATCTAAGACAGGATTACCGTACCACTCAGGAGTAGTACATATCCTTGTCGACCTACGAGGTTTGGTAGTGACTTGATCCGAAGTTTCATGATCACTATCATAAGCTTCCACTTCAATTGGTGTAGGTGCCACAGGAACAACTTCCTGTGCCCTGCTACACACCAGTTGAAGTGACGGTTCAATAACCTTATCAAGTCTCCACCATCCTCCCACTCAATTCTTTCGAGAGAAACTTTTCCTCGAGAAAGGACTCGTTTCTAGAAGCAATTACTTTTGCTTCCAGATCTAAAATAGGAGGTATACCCAACTGTTTTGGGTATTCTATGAAGATGCATTTATCCGCTTTGGGTTCGAGCTTATTAGCCTGAAACTTTTTCACATAAGCATCGCAACCCCAAACTTTTAAGAAACGACAACTTAGGTTTCTCTAAACGGTGTCGTCTCAACGGAATTGCGTGGTGCCCTATTTAAAGTGAATGCGGTTGTCTCTAATGCCTAACCCATAAACGATAGTGGTAATAGACATCATGGCATGCACCATATCCAATAGGGTGCAGTTATGATGTTTGGACACACCATCACATTGTGGTGTTCCAGGCGGTATTAATTGTGAAACACTTTCCACAATGTCTTAATTGTGTGCCAAACTTGTAACTCAGATATCTCTATGATCATATCATAGACATTTTATCCTCTTGTCACGACGATCTTCAACTTCACTCTGAAATTACTTGAACCTTTCAATAATTCAGACTTGTGTTTCATCAAGTAAATACACTCAGCATCTACTCAAATCATCTGTGAAGTAAGAACATAACGATATCCACTGCATGCCTCAGCACTCATTGGACTGCATACATCAAAATGTATTACTTCCAACAAGTTGCTCTCTTGTTCCATCTTACTAAAAACGAGACCTTTCAGTCATCTTGCCCATGTGGTATGATTTGCATGTCTCAAGTGATTCAAAATCAAGTGAGTCCAAACGATCCATCTGCATGGAGTTTCTTCATGCATATATACCAATAGACATGGTTCGCATGTCTCAATCTTTTCAAAAACGAGTGAGTCCAAAGATCCATCTACATGGAGCTTCTTCATGCGTTCTATACCAATAGGACTCAAATGGCAGTGCCACAAGTATGTGGTACTATCATTACTATTTTTGGCACGAACATGTGTATCACTGCGATCGAGATTCATTTTAGGTGCAAGACCATTGAAGGTATTATTCAAATAAACAGAGTAACCATTATTCTCCTTAAATGAATAACCGTATTGCGATAAACATAATCCAATCATGTTTATGCTCAACCAAATAATAGTTATTTAGGTTTAACACCAATCTCGATGGTAGAGGGAGCATGCGATGCTTGATCACATCAACCTTGGAAACACTTCCAACACATATCGTCATCTCACCTTTAGCTAGTCTCCGTTTATTCCGCAGCTTTTATTTCGAGTTACTAACACTTAGCAACCGAACCGGTATCTAATACCCTGGTGCTGCTAGGAGTACTAGTAAAGTACACATTCATATAATGTATATCCAATATACTTCTGTCGACCTTGCCTGCCTTCTCATCTACCAAGTATCTAGGGTAGTTCTGCTTCAGTGACCGTTCCCCTCATTACAGAAGCACTTAGTCTCGGGTTTGGGTTCAACCTTGGGATTCTTCACTAGAGCAGCAAATGATTTGCTGTTTCATGAAGTATCCCTTTTGCCCTTGCCCTTCTAGAAACTAGTGGTTTTACTAACCATCAACAATTTATGCTCCTATTTGATTTCTACTTTCGCGGTGTCAAACATTGCGAATAGCTCAAGGATCATCTATCTATCCCTGATATGTTATAGTTCATCACGAAGCTCTAATAGCTTGGTGGCAGTGACTATGGAGAACCATCACTATCTCATCTGGAAGATTAATTCCCACTCGATTCAAGCGATTGTGGTACCCAGACAATCTGAGCACATGCTCAACGATTGAGCTTTTCTCCCTTAGTTTGCAGGCTTAAGAAACTTGTCAGAGGTCTCATACCTCTTGACGTGGGCACTAGTCTGAAATCCCAATTTCAGTCTTCGGAACATCTCATATGTTCTGCGATGTTTCAAAAAATGTCTTTGGTGCCACAATTCTAAACTGTTAGCATTACGCACTGAACTATCACGTAGTCATCAAAACGTGTATGTCAGATGTTTCGCAACATCCACAGACGACGTTGAGGTTCAGCACACCGAGCAGTGCATTAAGGACATAAGCCTTCTGTGCAGCAATGAGGACAATCCTCAGTTCACGGACCCAGTCCGCATAATTGCTACTATCAACTTTCAACTAAATTTTCTCTAGGAACATATCTTAAACAGTAGAACTAAAGCGTAAGCTATGACATAATTTGCAAAGACCTTTTGACTATGTTCATGAATTAAGTTCATCTGATTATTTAATGAACTCCCACTCAGATAGACATCCCTCTAGTCATCTAAGTGATACATGATCCGAGTCAAACTAGGCCGTGTCCGATCATCACGTGAGACGGACTAGTCATCATCGGTGAACATCTCCATGTTGATCGCATCTACTATACGACTCATGTTCGCCCTTTCGATCTCTTGTGTTCCGAGGCCATGTTTGTACATGCTAGGCTCATCAAGTCAACCTAAGTGTTTCGCATGTGTTCCGAGGCCATGTCTGTACATGCTAGGCTCGTCAACACCCGTTGTATTCGAACGTTAGAATCTATCACACCCGATCATCACGTGGTGCTTCGAAACAACGAACCTTCGCAACGGTGCACAGTTAGGGGGAACACGTCTCTTGAAATTTTAGTGAGGGATCATCTTATTTATGCTACCGTCGTTCTAAGCAAATAAGATGTAAACATGACAAACATCACATGCAAATCATAAAGTGACGTGATATGGCCAATATCATCTTGCGCCTTTGATCTCCATCTTCGAGGCGCAGCATGATCACCTTCGTCACCGGCATGACACCATGATCTCCATCATCATGATCTCCATCATCGTGTCTTCATGAAGTTGTCTCGCCAACTATTACTTCTGCTACTATGGCTAACGGTTAGCAATAAAGTAAAGTAATTACATGGCATTTTCATTGACACGCAGGTCATACAATAAATTAAGACAACTCCTATGGCTCCTGCCGGTTGTCATACTCATCGACATGCAAGTCGTGATTCCTATTACAAGAACATGATCAATCTCATACATCACATATATCATTCATCACATCCTTTTGGCCATATCACATCACATAGCATACCCTGCAAAAACAAGTTAGACGTCCTCTAATTGTTGTTGCATGTTTTACGTGGCTGCTATGAGATTCTAGCAAGAACGTTTCTTACTTACGCAAAAGCCACAACGTGATATGCCAATTTCTATTTACCCTTCATAAGGACCCTTTTCATCGAATCCGATCCGACTAAAGTGGGAGAGACAGACACCCTCTAACCACCTTATGCAACTAGTGCATGTCAGTCGGTGGAACCTGTCTCACGTAAGTGTACATGTAAGGTCGGTCCGGGCCGCTTCATCCCACGATGCCGCCGAATCAAGATAAGACTAGTAACAGCAAGTAAATTGACAAAATCTACGCCCACAACTACTTTGTGTTCTACTCGTGCATAGAAACTACGCATAGACCTAGCTCATGATGCCACTGTTGGGAACGTAGCAGAAATTCAAAATTTTCTACGCATCACCAAGATCAATCTATGGAGTAATCTAGCACCGAGGGGAAGGGGAGTGCATCTACATACCATTGTAGATCGCGATGCGGAAGCGTTGCAAGAACGCGGATGAAGGAGTCGTACTCGTAGCGATTCAGATCGCGGTTGATTCCGATCTAAGCGCCGAACCACGGCGCCTCCGCGTTCAACACACGTGCAGCCCGGTGACGTCTCCCACGCCTTGATCCAGCAAGGAGAGAGGGAGAGGTTGGGGAAGACTCCGTCCAGCAGCAGCACGACGGCGTGGTGGTGGTGGAGGAGCGTGGCAATCTTGCAGGGCTTCGCTAAGCACCGCAGGAGAGGAGGAGGACATGGAAGAGGGGGAGGGCTGCGCCAGAACTTGGGTCCGGCTGCCCTCCCACCCCCCACATATATATAGGGGCAAGGGAGAGGGGGGCCGGCCCCCTCAGATCCAATCTGAGGAGGGGGCGGCGGCCAGGGGGTTGCCTTGCCCCCCAAGGCAAGGGGGGCGCCTCCCCTTAGGTTTCCCCCAAACCCCCAGGCGCATGGGCCCTGGGAGGGAAGGCGCCCAGCCCACTAAGGGGCTGGTCCCTCTCCACATACAGCCCATAGGGCCCTCCGGGGCTGGTGGCCCCTCCCGGTGGACCCCCGGAACCCTCCGGTGGTCCCGGTACATTACCGGTGACGCCCGAAACTCTTCCGGTGGCCAAAATGGGACTTCCCATATATAAATATTTACCTCCGGACCATTCCGGAACTCCTCGTGACGTCCGGGATCTCATCCGGGACTCCGAACAACATTCGGTAACCACGTATATCTATTCCCTATAACCCTAGCGTCATCGAACCTTAAGTGTGTAGACCCTACGGGTTCGGGAACCATGCAGACATGACCGAGACGTTCTCCGGCCAATAACCAACAGCGGGATCTGGATACCCATGTTGGCTCCCACATGTTCCACGATGATCTCATCAGATGAACCACGATGTCGGGGATTCAGTCAATCCCGTATACAATTCCCTTTGTCTATCGGTATGTTACTTGCCCGAGATTCGATCGTCGGTATCCCGATACCTTGTTCAATCTCGTTACCGGCAAGTCTCTTTACTCGTTCCGTAACACATCATCCCGTGATCAACTCCTTGGTCACATTGTGCACATTATGATGATGTCCTACCAAGTGGGCCCAGAGATACCTCTCCGTTTACACGGAGTGAAAAATCCCAGTCTCGATTCGTGCCAACCCAACAGACACTTTCGGAGATACCTGTAGTGCACCTTTATAGCCACCCAGTTACGTTGTGACGTTTGGTACACCCAAAGCATTCCTATGGTATCCGGGAGTTGCACAATCTCATGGTCTAATGAAATGATACTTGACATTAGAAAAGCTCTTATCAAATGAACTACACGATCTTATGCTAGGCTTAGGATTGGGTCTTGTCCATCACATCATTCTCCTAATGATGTGATCCCGTTATCAACGACATCCAATGTCCATGGTCAGGAAACCGTAACCATCTATTGATCAACGAGCTAGTCAACTAGAGGCTTACTAGGGACATGGTGTTGTCTATGTATCCACACATGTATTTGAGTTTCCTATCAATACAATTTTAGCATGGATAATAAACGATTATCATGAACAAGGAAATATAATAATAACCAATTTATTATTGCCTCTAGGGCACATTTCCAACACCTACCTCGTGGCTTCCTCCTTTATTTCTTGACGTAGGGTCCAAGTCTCCTGGATCATGTTCGTTCTGAAAATCACGTTCCCGAAGGTTTCATTCCGTTTGGACTCCGTTTGATATTCTTTTTCCGCGAAACTCTGAAATAGGCAAAAAAAACAGCAATTCTGGGCTGGGCCTCCGGTTAATAGGTTAGTCCCAAAAATAATATAAAAGTGAATAATAAAGCCCATAATGTCCAAAACAGAAGATAATATAGCATGGAGCAATCAAAAATTATAGATACGTTGGAGACGTATCAAGTGGCATCATGTATATTTCGTCCAAGGCTTCATGCACTCATTATGCTGGCTTCAAAGTCCTGAAATCATCACTTGTAACTCCGTTCTTGTTCCCCTTGCGCATGCCATCCTCTCCATGCTTGGTCTTGCTCCAGTGTTCATCCCTCTTATCCATGCCAGGCCCTTCATTTGTAAGCAAAACAAATTTATCCATTTTAGGCAGCATTATATTCTCATGAACATTAGAATCATTATCAAGAAACAAAAGTACCTAAAAATTTAATTGGCGTGCGCGAGCTCTAGTAATTGGTCCAGTATATGTAGCAGTAGGGGCTGTGGGTGTAACAATGGTACTGATGTCCTCATCAGGCAACGGCGCCAGAAACTGCTTGATGTCTACTACACAACCTTCTTCTTGTAGACGTTGTTGGGACTCCAAATGCAGAGGTTTGTAGGACAGTAGCAAATTTCCCTCAAGTGGATGACCTAAGGTTTATCAATCCATGGGAGGCGTAGGATGAAGAAGGTCTCTCTCAAACAACCCTGCAACCAAATAAAAGAGTCTCTTGTGTCCCCAACACACCCAATACAATGGTAAATTGTATAGGTGCACTAGTTCGGCGAAGAGATGGTGATACAAGTGCAATATGGATGGTAGATATAGGTCTTTGTAATCTGAAAATATAAAAACAGCAAGGTAACTAATGATAAAAGTGAGCACAAATAGTATTGCAATGCTAGGAAACAAGGCCTAGGGTTCATACTTTCACTAGTGCAAGTTCTCTCAACAATAATAACATAATTGGATCATATAACTATCCCTCAACATGCAACAAAGAGTCACTCCAAAGTCACTAATAGCAGAGAACAAACGAAGAGATTATGGTAGGGTACGATACCACCTCAAAGTTATCCTTTCTGATTGATCTATTCAATAGTCCGTAGTAAAATAACACGAAGATATTCTTTCCGTTCAATCTATCCTAGAGTTCGTACTAGAATAACACCTTAAGACACAAATCAACCAAAACCCTAATGTCACCTAGATACTCCAATGTCACCTCAAGTATCCATGGGTATGATTATACGATATGCATCACACAATCTCAGATTCATCTATTCAACCAACACAAAGTACTTCAAAGAGTGCCCCAAAGTTTCTACCGGAGATTCAAGACGAAAACGTGTGCCAACCCCTATGCATAGATTCCCAAGGTCACGGAACCCGCAAGTTGATCACCAAAACATACATCAAGTGAATCAATAGAATACCCCATTGTCACCACAGGTATCCCGCGCAAGACATACAACAAGTGTTCTCAAATCCTTAAAGACTCAATCCGATGAGATAACTTCAAAGAGAAAACTCAATCCATTACAAGAGAGTAGAGGGGGAGAAACATCATAAGATCCAACTATAATAGCAAAGCTCGCGATACATCAACATCGTGCCAAATCAAGAACACGAGAGAGAGAGAGATCAAACACATAGCTACTGGTACATACCCTGAGCCCCGAGGGTGAACTACTCCCTCCTCGTCATGGAGAGCGTCGGCATGATGAAGATGACCACCGGTGAGGGATCCCCCCTCCGGCAGGGTGCCGGAACAGGGTCACGATTGGTTTTTGGTGGCTACAGAGGCGTGCGGCAGCGGAACTCCCAATCTAGGTTATGTTCTGGAAGTTTGTGTATATATAGGAGGTGTTGGCGTCGGGAACAAGTCAGGGGGTCTCCGAGGCGGCCACGAGGTAGGGGGCGCGCCCAGGGGGTAGGGCGCGCCCCCCACCCTCGTGGGTGCCTCGGGACTCTTCTGGCCCATCTCCGATACTCCGTGGGCTTCTTCTGGTCCAAAAATAATCTCCGTGAAATTTCAGGTCAATTGGACTCCGTTTGGTTTTCCTTTTCTGGGATACTCGAAAACAAGGAAAAAACAGAAACTGGCACTGGGCTCTAGGTTATTAGGTTAGTCCCAAAAATCATATAAAATAGCATATAAATGCATATAAAACATCCTAGATGGATAATATAATAGCATGGAACAATCAAAAATTATAGATACGTTGGAGACGTATCAAACACCATCGGATCAAAGCAGATGACAAACAAGTTTGGAAATCATGTACATAATGGGGCTCCATCCACCCACGGTCCAGCCAGAATAGGGTCCGTCACCATTGCCAATGGATATGGACAAGCCTAGGCAGATCTCATGCTTGCATCGCTGGATGGACCTCCAAGACTGGGATCCCTCCCTACGTGCACAGGCAGCAGTTGTTGGCCCCGCAAGTACTTTACTTGAATAAGCATCAACCATAAACCCCACCCCCTTGAATGATCGGCCAAACCAATTGTAGCTTTTTTCCACACCGATTCTATCTTTTTGAGGCGCTGGTTGTAGCTTAACTAGTAGCTGGTTGCAGCTCCTTGGTTTCCGCAATGGTTGTCTCATCTTCCTGTCGCGCCCTTCGGTTCAAGCTTTTTTCCCTCTTGTAGCTCTACTGACTGCTAGTTGCAGCTTTCTCACCCCCCCACCCTTTCAACCTTGTATGTCGAAGTCCATGGTGTAGTAGCATGGGAGTCACTCGTTGCATGAAACGATGAGCGCGATGATGCGACGAATCATTGATTTTTGAAGGGAGAGAGAGGAGACGGGGTAGCCATGGCAACACGTGGTCGGGGAGCAGAATGGGTGTGGCAATGGAGTCGTGCGCTCGTTGGAGAAGATGAGGTGGATTTGTCGGAGAAGAAAAAGACTGGAGAGGGAAAAGGAGGATGCGTGTGGCTGAGAGAAGAAGAAGATAAGGTCGAGGGGAGAAGAAGTAGTGCATGGGCCCACTGAGGGAGTCCTGGACTAAGGGTCCTCGGGTGTTCGGGCAATTTGATATGGGTCGGACTAATGGGCCATAAAGATACAAGATAGAAGGCCTGCCCCCGTGTCCGGATGGGACTCTCCTTGGCGTGGATGGAAGCTTGGCATCCGGATGTGTAGTTTCCTTTCTCTGTAAACCGACTCTGTACAACCCTAGGCCCCTTCAGTGTCTATATAAACCGGGGGGGTTTAGTCCGTAGAGGCCAAGATAATCATACAGGCTAGACATCTAGGGTTTTGCCATTACGATCTTGAGGTAGATCAACTCTTGTAACCCCTATACTCATCAAAGTCAATCAAGCAGGAAGTAGGGTATTACCTCCATCAAGAGGACTCAAACCTGGGTAAACATCGTGTCCCCTTTGTCTCCTGTTACCTTCGATCCTCAGACGCACAGTTCGGGACCCCCTACCCGAGATCGGCCGGTTTTGACACCAACATTGGTGCTTTCATTGAGAGTTCCACTGTGCCGTCGGCAGAAGGTTCGATGGCTCGTTCTATCATCAACAATGATGTTGTTTCCGGGGAAACTTTCCTCCCCGACCAGATTTTTGTGTTCGGCGGCTTCGTTCTGCGTGCCAACTCGATTGGTCACCTCAAACAGATAGACAACTATGCCCCTGGTCATCAGATCAGTTTCGGGAACCTAAATTATGTCGCTGATATCCGAGGAGATTTGATCTTCGAAGGGTCCACGGCCCCGACCACCGCTCTGGCCTCAGATCCGGAGCGAACCGCCAGGTCCGAAGATGGGAGTTTGGAGCCCACCGGACTCTCCGCTGCAAACCGCACTATTGAAGATCCGGAGGCGATTGTGTCCACGGGGAACTCGAAATCAGACCGGGTTCCTCCTATCATTGAAAGGTCGGACTAGATCTGAACTCTCGAGGTCCACGCCAAGTAAGCATGGCCAGGAGGCTTTCGCCCCGCCTAGCTCCACGGACTCTCGCTTCCCCGTCCAAACCTCGCTCTTAAACGAGGCGTTGGACTTAATGCGATCCCTCGCCATCATAGAGGAATCACCTCCGAATTACGCCCAGCCCGTACTAGGGGCTGAAAGCATGGAATTTTACGTCCCACCCACCACCCACTTCATAGCCACGGTCGAAGATTTAACCGACATGTTGGACTACGCCTCCGAAGACATCAACGGCATGGACGACGATGCCAGAGACGAACAAGGCCAAGACCCGCCGTTTACCGGACGTTGGACGGCCACCTCCACATACGACGTGTATATGGTGGATACACCCGAAGAGGATGATGGTGAAGGTAAGAAGGATCCGGTTGAGGACAAACCTGCTGAGGCCCCACCGAAGCGTCGACGCCAGCGACGCCGCTCAAAATCGCGTCGTGGCAAAGATAGTAATACCGGCACCAGAGACGATAACACTCCAGAGGATGCAGAAGACCCCGAAGCCCCCGTCAGGCCCACATCCGAACAGGATGATGTGGAGGAGAGGCAAGTTAACCCCGACGATCCGGTAGGGAATGAGGACTCGAAAGACAGTAATTATCTACCGCTCTCCAAGGACGATGTGAGCCTCGGCGACGAAGACTTCATCGTGCCAGAGGAACCACTCGAGCAGGAGCGCTTTAAGCGCCAGCTAATCGCCACTGCGAGAAGCCTAAAAAAAGAAGCAGCAACAGCTCCAAGCCGAACACTCAACGACAGATGGACCCAGGTCCTAGCTGCCAAAGAATATGGCCTTCAGCGCCCAGCGAAGAGTTATCTGAAGCGTCGGTTACTACCACTGTTCGACGACGAGGCCCTCGAACCCATACCGTCAAGACACGACCGTGCTAGTGAACCAGACCAGCCACCTCGCGGGTGAGATAAAGCGGCCACCTACGCCGAACACCAACCCGCACCACCTTGCCATAGAGGTAGAGAGACAACGGCTCTAGGATACACCTACGACCTATGACAGGACCTGGACAATAGAGCAGGTCAAGCTAGATCAATCTACGGATCAAGGGGGCGTGCCCCAACACGAGAAGACGGCCATCAGGCCTGGCGTGACAGGCACAACGTCACCCGGGCCGAAAACCGCATACGGACTTCATCCGAACTGCATCGTGATGTCACCCGATACAGAGGCGCCGCACACCCCTTATGATTCACCGATAAGGTAATGGAGCACCAGTTCCCAGAAGGGTCTAAACCCGTGAACATTGAATCATACGACGGAATGACAGATCTCACAGTATGGATTGAAGATTTCCTTCTCCATATCCACATGGCCCGTGGTGACGATCTCCATGCCATCAAATACCTCCCCTTAAAACTGAAAGGACCAGCACGGCACTGGCTAAACAGCCTCCCAGAGAACTCTATTGGTAGCTGGGAAGACCTGGAAGACACCTTTAGAGACAACTTCCAAGGTACCTATGTTCGGCCTCCGGACGCCGATGACCTCAGTCACATAGTCCAGCAACCCGGAGAGTCAGCCCGAAAACTCTGGACCAGGTTCTTAATTAAAAAGAACCAAATTGTCGATTGTACGGACGCCGAAGCCCTCGCGGCCTTTAAACACAGCGTCCGTGATGAGTGGCTCGCCCGACACCTCGGCCAAGAAAAACCGAAGTCCATGGCAGCCCTCGCCGCACTTATGACCCGCTTTTGCGCGGGAGAAGATAGCTGGCTAGCTCGTAGAAGCAACAACACTAGAGACCCTGGCACCTCCGAAGCCAGAGATGGCAACGGCAGGCCACGACGCAACAAACGCAAGCGTCGAAGCAACAACGAAGATACCGAAGACACGACAGTCAACGCTGGAGTCAGTGGCTCTAAACCCGGTCAGTGGAAGAAGCCATTCAAAGGAAACAAAGATGGTCCATCCAGTTTGGACCGAATACTAGATCGGCCTTGCCAGATCCACGGCACCCTGGACAAGCCTGCCAATCATACCAACAAAAATTGTTGGGTCTTTAAACAGGCCGATAAAATAAACACCGAACATAAGGGGAAAGGCCCACCTAGTGAGGATGATGACGAGCCTCGCCCAACAAACACAGGGGGGAAAAGAAATTTCCCCCCGAGGTAAAAACAGTGAATATGATCTACGTCACTCATATCCCCAAGCGGGAGCGCAAGCGCGCAGTAAAGGACGTTTACGCCATAGAGCTAGTCGCCCCAAATTCAACCCATGGTCGGCTTGCCCGATCACTTTTGACCACACAGACCACCCGACCAGCATCCGTCATGGAGGTTCGGCAGCATTGGTCCTCGACCCAATCATCGACGGATTCCACCTCACACGAGTCCTCATGGACGGCGGCAGCAGTCTTATCAGGACACTGTCCGTAAAATGGGCATTGATCTGTCAAGAGTCAAGCCCACTAAAACTACCTTTAAAGGAGTAATACCCGGTGTAGAGGCCTGCTGCACGGGGTCCATAACGCTGGAGGTAGTCTTTGGCTCACCGGATAATTTCTGAAGCGAAGACTTGATCTTCGACATCGTCCCTTTCCGCAGTGGCTATCATGCACTGCTTGGACGAACCGCGTTCGCCCACTTCAATGCGGTCCCACAGTATGCTTATCTAAAGCTCAAGATGCCCGGACCACGTGGCGTTATAACAATCAATATAAACATGGAGCGCTCCCTCCGTACTGAGGAGCATACCACGGCCCTCACAACTGAAGTACAAGGTGGCCTTATCAAGCCAAATACTACATCGGCAGTCAAGCCCCCGGACACTGTAAAACGAGTCCGGTCTACCCTGCAGAATGACAGTCCGGCTCGTCCAGAGCTAGATTAGCAATTCGGCCTCCGTCAGAACCCCAACCTGATTGCGGCATACATACCGCGCGTGCATAACGACACACTAAAGATACAATGGGCAAGGACGGAGGCACACTAAAAGCAAGGTCCACAATACGGC